>NC_045635.1:1570000-1785000 GCF_009829155.1 Mustela erminea | reverse complement strand
CTATCTTGCTCCTGGACAGGCTGTAGAATCTTTCCCATATGGGATTTAAGCATTCACTGTTTCTTAATCCAATTACTATTATCATTTATTTTTCTTTTAGATTTAATAGTATACAAGCTTTGTCAGAAACCTCATTTGCGGGACTGACCAAGTTGGAGCTCCTCATGATTCACGGCAATGACATCCCGAGCATCCCCGACGGGGCTTTAAGAGACCTCAGTTCCCTCCAGGTAAACCCACACCTTTACGAGCACCAGTAATAGCAGACCATTAATGAAGACTGGGTACGACCTAATGCTCCCTAACGATTAATAAAATTGCCATTTTTGGAGGGGCGTTAAAAACCAGCCTCATGTCATTATTCCCTGCCCGTAGTTCTGGTTTCTTTCTCTGCTCGTGGCTTTGTAAATTATAAACAGGATTTTCCACTCCACCCCTGTCTCTATAGGTTTTCAAGTTCAGCTACAATAAGCTGCGTGTGATCACAGGGCAGACCCTGCAGGGACTCTGGAGCTTAATGAGGCTGCACATCGACCACAACAAGATCGAATTTATCCACCCACAAGCTTTCAATGGCTTAACATTCCTGAGGCTGCTCCACTTAGAGGGAAACATGCTGCACCAGCTGCATCCCGGCACGTTTTCCACGTTGACGTTTCTGGACTATTTCAGACTCTCAACCGTAAGACACCTCTACCTCGCAGACAACATGATCAGGACTCTGCCCACGGGGATGCTGCAGAACATGCCACTCCTGGAGAATCTTTACTTGCACGGGAACCCGTGGTCATGCGACTGCGAGATGAACTGGTTTCTGGAGTGGGACGCCAAATGGAAAGGTAAGAGAGGAGGGCAGAGCAAGCGTGGCTCCCCACGGCACATTCCTGACCCTTCTGGAAATGTTCCGCTCTCTGGTGTTCTGACGTTGCTTTATCTTGTGAAGGGCACATCACCAAATCAGTATGGGGTGGGGGGAACATTTATGCAAAGTGTACAACCTTGATGTTAAGACACTCCTGTTCTATAATAGATGTATCATCCCTCCACGAAATCTAAAGTCAAGATCATTTAATCAGTTATATACAGTTGACTACGATTGTCTTTGGTTGGATATCTGGAGTGTCATAAGCAGCTTTGGGTTACAGCTAAATGGGGGTCTTTCTGTGCATCCCTGTCCTATGACGAGGTGATCAAGGAAGTTTGGAAGAGGGAAAGCCAGCAGTGGCTATGACGTTATTCTCTTAAGAATGGGGAGAGAGATGTTCTGCCTTGATCCAGACAACAAAAAAACCTGGAGTGATGTGTAGATATTGCAAAATGATAGATTTTGATTCAAAATAAGGAAGATTTTATCTTATTTTTTTTATCTTTCCTTTATCCCCTTCCTCAAGCCACAACTTGAAACCCATCCTTGACCCCATTAGGTTTACCATATCCCAGGTCTGTTGGCTCATGTCCATCCTCATGGCCCCCAACGTGGGTCCAGCTTCTTTCTTCTCTCTAGGAGGAGAGTCGAGGCTTCTGGGCAGGTCTTTGCAGCCTTGGTGACCCCTCCTTCCAACAACTCCACACAGAGCAGTTGTCAGAACACATTGTCACAGGGAATATGTGGTCCCACTGCTATCTGAAAGTCCACTGGTTTCCCACTGATCCTGGGATGGAGCGTACAATCCTACAATCCTGTAGGAGTTCCTACACAATTGTGCCCCCTCTTCTGCAACACGAGAGTCCTCCATTTAGTCACTCACTGGAGTCGCACTGCGGTCCTTACACCTAACTTTGCTCCCTTACACCTTCCAAACTTATTTTGCTCTCAGTGTCATTGGACCCATGAAGACCACACATCTGCTAGATGTCCCAGGGTCTGGCTTAGTTTCAGCACTCAGAGCTTTGTTAAAACATCGCCTGTCTTGGGGCGCCTGGGTGGCCCAGTAGGGTAAGCATCTGACTTCAGCTCAGGTTACTATCGTGAGGTCCTGGGATGGAGTCCCATGTGGGGCTCTGTGTTCGGTGGGGAGTCTGCTTCTCCCTCTGTCCCTTTCCCAGCTCATGCTCTCTCTCTCTCAATTCCAGATAAATAAAATCTTATTATTTTTTTTTAAATCACCACCTTTAAGAGGTCTTGCTGTCCTCAATTTCTACTTATTGTCTTTTCTTGTGCCCATCTAGGACCTTCCTACACACACACCTTATGTCCTACTGTCATGTGCCTCCAAGTCATAGATGATGGCCCTTTGACTGGTTTATTCCCAGTGGGAATGAAAACAAGAGGACAGATATCAAGAGGACTGTAGTGTTCTCCTTTTCCTAATGCAAGAACGTGTGGTTCCTATTTATTGGTATAGAAGGAGCATCTAGGTCTGGAGCAGGGAGAGAACATAATCTGGTCTTGCAAATGTTAGTCGGAGGAGACTTTGGGACTCTGCAATAGGCACATCAAGTAGAAAATTGGGCGTGGAGTTCATAAAATGTGTGTTGACTAGAGAAGCACATATGGGAGCCATCAATGGATCATGGCTGTTGACAGAAACCTACACGTGGGTTAGGCCATGGATGATGGGGTACGAGATCAAACAGGGTCTAGACCAAGTCATGGAACACTGCCTCACTAATGGGTCGGGGGACTGAGAAAGACAAAACAGTGAAAGAAACAGAGCAATGACCAGATTAGGAGAACATTCTGGAAGACTTCATGTTCAGGAAGCCAAGAGTAGAATGTGAATCCAAACTATAGATACTGCCTGAAATGCAAAATTATAGCAACAGAAAAAGAATTATAAAAGGTACATACGACATGATTCATGGCAAAAGTGGGTCCTTTAACCCGGAACTATTTTCATTGGTTGAATTTATGTAGATTCTCTTGGACCTTTTGAGAAGGTAAATTGTATAATGTCTGTGAATAGAATTGCTTTAAAAAAAAACACTTTAGAAAGAAGTATTCATTATTCATTGCCACGTAGTTCTAAAAATGGTAGTTCCTTGCCACACTGTGTGCTAAAGGGATTTAAGGTCATTGGTGAAGTCACAGATGTAAGATATTAAATCCTGATGGCCATGCACTGAGGATGTAAAGACACACACAGTGACTTTGTCCTCTGGCTGTGTATAAGACATGCCGCTTTTGGGTTCATTAACTTATAGGATGTTTTTTGGTTATCTGTTTTAGGGACTCTGAAGTGTAAGAAGGACAAAGCCTACGAGGGTGGTCAGTTATGCGCCATGTGCTCCAGTCCCCCCACACTGCACCAACAAGAGATTCACAAGCTGAAGGATATTACTTGTCTGAAGCCTTCCATAGAGTCCCCTCTGCGACAGAACACGAGTAAGAACAGTGAGGAGGAGGAGGATCTCGAAGAGGATGGTGACAGCCAGCTTTCTCTGGAGGGGTTCCAATTCCCCCCATGGAACATCTCTTTGAACATGACCGATGAGCACGGGAACACAGTGAACTTGGTCTGCGACATCAAGAAGCCAATGGATCTGTACAAAATTCACTTGAACCAGACGGACCCTCAAGAGATTGACATAAACGCAACGGTTGCCTTGGACTTTGAGTGTCCGATGACTCGGGAAAACTATGAGAAGCTGTGGAAACTCATTGCCTATTACAGTGAGGTCCCTGTGAGGCTGAACCAAGAACTCATGCTCAGCAAAGACCCCAAGGTCACTTACCAGTACAGGCAAGATGTAGACGACGATGCCCTCTACTACACGGGCGTCAGAGCCCACATTGTCGCAGAACCGGAATGGGTCATGCAGCCGACCATAGATCTCCAGCTCAACCGACGTCAGAGTACGGCCAAAAAGGTGCTGCTGTCCTATTATTCCCACTATGCATTAACAATACCCACCAAAGAGGCAAGGCAGTCTCAGAGCAGAAGCTGGGTGATGATTGAGCCCAACAGAGCCGTGCAAAGAGCTCTGACTGTGTTGGAAGGGAGCCCATGCCAGCTGAGCTGCAACGTGAAGGCTTCTGAGAGTCCATCCATCTTCTGGGTCCTCCCAGATGGCTCGGTCCTCAAAGCACCCATGGAAGACGAAAATGGCAAGTTCTCCATCCTCACCAGTGGCTGGCTGAGGATCAAATCGACAGAGCAGTCAGACTCGGGTTTGTACCAGTGCATTGCTCAAGTGAGGGATGAAATGGACCGGATGGTGTACAGGGTCCTTGTCCAACCACCTGCCACACAGCCACCCAATGGTCATATGGTGACAATTCAGAAGAACCCAGGGGAGCCAGTGATGTTGCCTTGCAGTGCTCTGGCTATCCCTGAAGCCCAGCTCAGCTGGATTCTTCCAAACAAACGGATAATTAATACTTCGGCCAACAGCTCACATGCATACATGTTGGCAAATGGAACTCTTTCCATCCCAAAGGTCCAAGTCAGTGATGGCGGTTACTACAGATGTGTGGCTGTCAACCAGCAAGGGGCAGATCATTTTACTGTGGGGGTCATGGTGAACAAGAAAGGATCTGGCAGGTCATCCAAAAAGGGCAGACACCCAGGTGGGAAGACTCTTTCCAGAGTGCTAGGAGATGTGGTGGAGGACGAAGGGGGTTCAGGCATAGGAGATGAGGAGAACACTTCAAGGAGAGGTCTACACACAAAGGACCAAGAGGTATTCATCAAAACAAAAGATGATGCCACCACTGGAGGTAAGAAACCCAAGAAAGGGCGAAGAAAACTCAAACCCTGGAAGAATTCTGTAAAAGAACCTGAGACGAACATCGCAGAGGGTCGCAGAGTGTTTGAGTCCAGGCGAAGGATAAACATGGCAAACAAACAGATTAATCCAGAGCACTGGGCAGATATTTTAGCCAGAGTACGTGGGAAAAATCTCCCAAAGGGAACTGAAATACCCCAGGTCATTCAAACCACCACTCCTCCATCCGTGAGTCCAGAAGTGACACCCCTTCTGCCGGCTGTTCCTCCTCCCTCGATATCTCCTGCATGGACCACAACCAGTGCCGAAGAAACCTCAGCAGATGCATCTCTGTTTGGTGAGGAGGATGAGGTTTCCAGTACTGTGTCCTCAACCAAGATGGGACTGGAAAGTGGACAGGATGGAGGAATTCTTTCTGAGCCCAAAGTGACAAGCACACATCTGGAAGAATTCATTGACCATGACTTTTCTAACACTGAGGATACAACTCCTGCTGAAGTTGACCCAAAGTGGGCTACAGCCAGCACCCCAATATTCATGCCTCATGAGTCTTCTCCTACTCTGCAAACCCTAGACCTGGTCTCTGAGGAGTCCACTGGTGAAAATACAGCCACAGAGAGCTGGCCTCCAGTAGATGCTGGATCCATTCCAGAGCCTACGTCAAATGATTATGAGTCTCCGTTGGATGCCGTCTCTTTGGCTGAGTCCGAGACTATACCATATATGCCCCCAGATTTGGAGACTAACCCACAACCAGATGCAAAGAACTTGCAAGAGCTGACCTCCGCTCCCTTTCTGCCCAATACCGTTTTATGGGTTGATGACTCCAGGACATCGGAACCCATAGGAGGGCTCACATTGGGGGAGCCAGATGCTCTATCACAAGGACATCCACAGGGAGAAACAGATGACAGACACCTTGTGAAAGGTGCTTTGAGCACTCAAGGCAACCTGGTGATTGAAAAGGGCACAGAGGACGATTCCGAGGCCCTACAGGAAGGAGATATGCCAGAGAAAGACCCCACAAACTCCCAAAGTCCTGAGAGTATGGGAAAGCATGTCGGATCTACCACTCTTCTTGACTCGGCCCTGGGAGTGAATGGTGTCACTCCCTTTACACATCCCAGCGAAACCACACTCGGCCCTCTCTTTGACAAAGTCACCACCACGGTAGCAGCAGTGATGCCAACCGAGAAGGCCACTTCACCTCTGGAGCTGACCACTCAGCCTTCTCGAAAGAGACCCAATGGGAGGAGGAGATTTCGCCCCCACAGATTCCGACACCGCCATAAACAAACTGTACCCACGACTTTCGCCCCAATGGAGGCGTTTTCTACTCGACCTACTCAAGCACCTGAAGGAAAGGCTCCAGACCACGTGTGGAGTACGCCAGGAGCAAAATCTTGGGTTGACAGCACCGTTGGTATCCCCAAGCAGTTGGAAATGGAGAAGCAGGCAGAACCCATATCCAAGGGGACCCCACGAAGGAAACACGGGAAGAGACCAAATAAACATCGGTATTTCACTTCTACGGTGAGTTCTCCAGCCTCTGCAACCACGCCCAGCCCTTCTCTGGAAAACAAACATAAAAATGTCATTGCCCCTGGTTTGGAAACTGTACTCTCATCGACAACCATTTCCCTGACAACTGGGGACCCTCACGGGAGAGCTGCTGTGACAACTACCACAAAAAGTCACTTACCATTCAATAAATTCCAAGAGATGATTCCAGTCACCCCTAAGCCTGAATGGGATGGAGAAGAAATGAAGAATTATGGTGTCACAAACATTGAGGACTATAAAACCCACAGCTCAGTCCCTGACTCCTCCTTCACTAATGCCACATTACCTCCTGGCTCGGAGGTCTCCACTGTGGGAGAATTTCAGGAGGAATCAGCTCCCTCTGGCTTTCCAGGAACCTCACGCTGGAATACCCCAAGTGTAGACCAGCCTTGGAGGCTGCAGACAGACAAACCTCTTGCCAGCTCCATGGAAACCTTTACAGACTCACCTTTTCTTAAACAGGTGGAGGACCTGGGTGTTCCTTCTGAGTTTCCACCATCCGTTGCAGCCTCTACACTGTTTCAACCAGAAAAAGAGGTTGTTTCAACCACCGTCTCAAGCATAAAAGTAGAACCATCTTCAAGTAAGGCAGAAACCGCCATCCGTGCTCAAGATCATCACAAAAGCACTCCAGCTGAAATTAGACCTCGGCATCACACCCCAACTCCTGTTCAAATGGAGAAGACAGCATCCCCACCCCAGGCCACCACTCTTGTGTCTTTGGTACAGACCTTCACGAAGCCCACACCTCTTCCTTCAAAGACACCTCCAACATCAACAGGTTCGAAGGAAAATGTTTTCTTGAATTACGTGGGGATCCCAGAAGCCAAAGCACCCCCCGTGAATAATGAGGGAACTCAACATATATGGACACCAAATGAATTATCTACCCCTTCTTCCAACCAGGATAAATTTAACCCAGCTCCAAAGCAGCCGTTGGAAAAGGAAGCCTTGGATGGAAAGACCCCTAACAGTCTTCCACATGGCCACGATGGTAACCACCAGAACGGGAGAGTCCATATGTTCCCCCAGCCAGCCAGAATTCCTGCCAAACCGATCCCGCCTAGGGGGACAGTGAGACCACCACATACGGCTACAGAAGGCTCCTTTAGATTCTTTGTAACTTTCCAACCTCCCCGTCCCTTGACCAACAAACCAGGAATAACGTCGTATCCTTCAAGGGTTTTGCCAGAGAACAAGCAGTTGACGACACCGAGATTACCAAGTACGACAGCTCCCGTTGTTCCAGTGCATAAGCCCAAACCTGGCATCCCCACTAAGTTGACTGACCCAGGGATGGACCAGTTCAACAGCAACTCCAAAGTGTTTGGGAACAACAACATCCCGGATCTCAGAGACCCTGTTGGCAAGCTTCCAAGTTCAAGAGTTCCCCATCATCCCAATGGAAGATTCCCTTTCTTTTTCAATAGGACTCTGTCTTTCCCGCAGTTGGGAGTTACTCTGAAGCCCCAGACGCCTACCTCTCCCACCCCTGTGATAAGAGAGAGAAAAGTCAACCCAGGTCCCTACAATAGGATACATTCTCAGAGCGTCATCCACGTGGACTTTGGTCCCCCGGCACCTCCATTATCGCACGTGCCCCAGGCCACGGGGCCACCCTCCACAAACTTACAGAACATCCCTGTGGTCTACTCCACCCGGAGCTCCATCCCCTTCATGGCGTCTTCTGGCCAGCCTTCCAGAAGCTTCCATCAGAGCAGCTCAAAGCTCTTCTCTGCTGCAGGGCCCCCTGCATCCAACTTTTGGACGGTTGGGGAAAAGCCCCAAATCCTCACCAAATCCCCTCAGACCGTGTCTGTCACTGCGGAGACAGATGCTGTGTTCCCGTGTGAGGCCACGGGGAAACCCACACCTTTCATTACGTGGACAAAGGTTTCTACAGGTAAGACGTTTACATGTCTGCATTTTAACTGGAACTCGTGTAGAAGGAGGTTCCTTGAGTCCGTGACCCCAGGCAAAGCTATAGGGTTTGGGCAAAGGACAGATGGATGGGATGGAAGGAGACATTTGAACCTAGATACAAGGATATGACTTGTAGGAAGTAAGAACCGAGAGCTCTTCCTTCAGCTCTAAAGTATATGCTATTTTAATGGGACTATGGAGACATGTCATAGGTTCTTTGGGTAGGGAATGACGTAGGCTCAGAAACGCTTCATGATGCAGCCACTTGCCTTTTCCCAGCGAAGCCTAGCACAAAAGTTTTCCACCACCCCCGTGGGGTACCATGAGGGTAAGGAGGAGTGAGCAGATCCCCCTTCCCCTTCCTCTGGCACCAGAGATGAAGCAGCTTATTCTGGGCTCATCAGACATCACTTTGATTGGAACTTAGGGATATGCTCCCGTTAATTTGCTTCAGCGGCCCTACGAAGCATTGCAGCCTGGAGCCTGGAAGTCTGAGATCCAGGCGGGGCTGAGGTTGGGAGTCTGAGATCCAGGCGGGGCCAAGGCTGGTTCCTCCTGAGGCCTTTCTCCTTGGCTTGTAGACCCCATCTTCTCCCCTTGTCCTTTTATGGTTGTCCCTCTGTGCAGTCTGGGTCCTCACCCCTTATTCCTATATGGACACAAGTCATCTTGGATTACAGTGCACCTTGGTGACCTCATTTTAATGTCCTTATCACTTGAAAGGCCCCATCTCCAAACAGTCATATTCTGAGATCCTAGGGGATAGGACGTCAGAGTATGAATTTTGGCAGGACACCATTCAGCCCATAACAATGACCTCTACTTGGAATTCTGGGATGTCCAAAGAGCACTCGGCTTTGTAAAAATGACCATCTCTCTGGAAGGTCAAAACAACTGCCTGGTGACAGCGGAAAGTACCATCTGAGAAGCCACGGCCTCTGTGAAAATCCTATCTTGTCCCTCTTCCTTTTCTTTTGTGCACCATGAACACGGCCATATCCTTGAGGCCTGGATTCTGATCAGAGGGTTTTTTGTTTTTTTTCCCCCTTCTTCTTCTCCATTTTGGTGTTACAGGGATGATTTATGTTCATAGCACTTGAGGGACCTGAGCATTCTTTGCTTAGGCTTATCTCACCCCCGTTGGAAAGGTTCCAAAATTCAGCAGAGGCTCTGGGTCACGGGGAATTATGAACGTCTTTGATCAGCTCGACATTGATGTCATACGTTTTCATAATGATTTAATAAGGAATGTTGCTCGAAGGGCGAGTGGGGAACACCATGGGGTTTTCATGCTAAAAGGATGGTGCCTTTGTTTCCCTACTGGGCAATCCCGTTTGTATTAATCTGTAGGGTTTTCTCGATCTTGTGTGATACCAGAGCATCCGGGGCTATGCCCCTTCACAAGACATACACATGTATATGCCTCACCACGAGTCAGCTTCTCCTGCCGGCTGCAGCAGAGGGAGCTGGCCAGAGCTCACGCGATGGCGGGCGGTGGAGGCAGGACCCCGGAACCCAGCTGCGTGGGAGATGAACAGAATGCTGTAGCTCAGGGCTTTCCAGTTTTTAAATCTGGGACTTGTTATTCTTCAGAAAGGTTGGGCCAGCCCATCAGGAAATGCCTGCCACAGAAGACCGTTTATTATTCCGTCTCCGCGAGGAGGGGACCACACAGGGGAGGACCGGGGTCTGTCGGCAGGCAGAGGGAGAGGGGGAAACGAGCACAGGAACCTTTGTTGTGGTTTCTGCGAGAAGACACAGGCGAGGCAGGGCGAGCAGACTTAGCACCGGCTGGCTGGAATGATTTCAGTGGCCTCTGGAGTGCAAGCAATCCCCTATTTCCCCAGGACTTGCCCTGGGCGGATGAAGGCAGGTGCATGGTGGCCTGGGCATGCGGGAGAGCCCCATAGACAAGGCACTGGGGGTGTAGACTCTGTGTTGTTTGCTTTGCATATAGAAGGTGAATGGCTTGCTGAGCATAGGAATGGCCTTGCTCTGGAAGGGGCCATGCTCCCACCAAGGTCAGCCTGACCCAGATGTCCTAGCATCAGGAACTCTTGGATAGCACAGATCCCCTCTCTGGCAGAGCCCCCAAGGAGATGTGTCATACAACACAGGGAGGACCGGGGCGGGGGCGAGAGGGGAGCCCAGGCCCCGGACTGCAGAAGCTGGCGTCCAACGCAGCCTCAATGGGCGGTGAAGGACCTGTTCGTGCTGGCTCGTGCTGGACTCCAGAGCCTGGCCGGGGAGTGGTGGGAGGTGGCTGCAGGCCTGGGAAGCTCAGGAGGTCAACACCCGTCCCAGGGAGGCAAGCCTGCATCTCTAGGACCTGAAGGGACAATGAGGTCCCCTGCGGAAAGCCTGGGCCTCACGGCAGCTTCCAGAACACTCCGCGAAACCCACGCCAGCTGCCTTTTGCTTGAAGGGGGCATCGGCGTGAGAGCCGAAAATGTTGCACGGGAATGTTGTGTCTTCTCCATGTTGGAGGTGGGGCTGGTCTCTGCTGTTGCTGTTGGCGACGTAAAGGGGAGAATTCGGCTTCCTTCCAACAGTCCCTCTTGGTTTTTCCTGAAAGGCTGTGTCTACGCAGAACCTGACTCCGCCTGTTCTGTCTTTCAGGCGCTCTCATGACCCCCAACACCAGAGTGCAGCGGTTCGAGGTCCTGAAGAACGGGACCCTTGTCATCCGGAAGGTGCAGGTGCAGGACCGAGGCCAGTACCTGTGCACGGCCAAAAACCTGCACGGGGTAGACAGGATGGCCGTCCTGCTGACCGTCACTGTGCAGCAGCCCCAGATCCTCGCGTCCCACTACCAGGACGTCACCGTGTACCTGGGAGACACTATCGCCATGGAGTGTCTGGCCAAGGGAACCCCAGCTCCCCAAATCTCCTGGATTTTCCCGGACAGGAGGGTGTGGCAGACCGTGTCCCGCGTGGAGGGCAGAATCACGCTGCACGAAAACAGGACCCTGTCCATCAAAGAGGCCTCTTTCTCAGACAGGGGAGTGTACCAGTGCGTGGCCAGCAACGCGGCGGGCGCGGACAGCCTGGCCATCCGCCTCCACGTGGCGGCCCTGCCGCCGGTTATCCACCAGGAGAAGCTGGAGAACATCTCGCTGCCCCCGGGGCTCAACATCCACATCCACTGTACGGCCAAGGCCGCGCCCCTGCCCAGCGTGCGCTGGGTGCTGTGGGATGGAACCCAGATCCGCCCGTCGCAGTTCATCAACGGGAACCTGTTCGTCTTCCCCAACGGCACGCTCTACATCCGCAACCTGGCGCCCAAGGACAGCGGCCGCTACGAGTGCGTGGCCGCCAACCTGGTGGGCTCCGCGCGCAGGACCGTGCAGCTGACCGTGCAGCGCGCGGCGGCCAACGCGCGCATCACCGGCACCTCCCCGCAGAGGACCGACGTGCGCTACGGCGGGACCCTCCGCCTGGACTGCAGCGCCTCCGGGGACCCCTGGCCACGCATTCTCTGGCGACTGCCGTCCAAGCGAATGATAGACTCGCTTTTCAGGTAGGTGCCCGCTCCGGGCTCTCCATCGGTCACTGCTCTCCTGCACCTGCTTCTCCTTTGGGTGCGGGGGGCCGCGTCCTAAAATATGCCTGGGGCCATCCTGGGAACCCTCTCCACGGGGCGGGTCAGAGAAGGGAATATGCGTCCGAGACAAGGACGCACAGAACTGATTCCCCGTGTGTGCCACGCTGGAGAGGGGCACATTCCTCCGGAGATCTTGTCATTATAAACTGGGGACAAACACTGGGACTTTGTCTTTCTCCTTTCCCACCCCGCAGGGGGGAAACAATGAACCAATAACTTTTGTTTTACTGAGTATATTTTAATCGTGTGTTAAGAGATAATAGTAGCTACAACATTTGGGTTGCCTTCTCTGTTTTGTATGATTTCAACCGAATAGAGAGGCAGTTGCACATCTTATCGTAAAAGGACTTTAGCTTAAGAATGAAACGGTGTTGAACACAAAAAGGTTAAAGGCATGACTAGGACACCGGCTGGGCACATCCAGTTCTAACACTTTATTTTGTCTGCAAAGAAAGTCAGATTCTCATCCAGTGCTTTCCATTTCCCACCTGTATGGACCTAGCGCACTAGTTCTCAACCCCCCGGGGGCGATTTTGGCCCGAGGGAACCTTGGACTGTGTTTGGAGACATTTTTGATTGACATAACTCAGGGAATGGGGGAGTGCCACTGGTATGTGGTGGGCAGAGACCAGAGATGCTATTTAGAGCCCTTCTGTGCCCAGGATGCCCTACACCAGAGAGCCATTCAGCCTCAAATGTTGGTAGTGCCCAGGCTAAGACTCTCTGACCTAGCAGGAAAGACAACTGACCTATCATCTATACATCTGTCTATCCATATATCCATCCATTCATCCATCCATCCAACCATCCATCCATCCATCCAACCATACATCTATCCATCCATCCATCCAACCATCCATCTATCCATCCAACCATCCATCTATCCATCCAACCATCCATCCAACCATCCATCCATCCATCCATCCATCTATCCATCCATCCATCCAATCTATCCATCCATACATCCATTTTATCTATCTGTCATCTATCTACCCATCCATAGGTCCATCTAACCATCCATCCTATCTGTCTATCATCTATCTATGTCTATCTATCCATTCATCAGCTACGTATCTATATCTAGATATATATCCATCTATACATCCATCTACCCATCCGTCTTATCTATGTATGTATGTATCCATCTACCTATGGATACATCCATCTATCCATCATCTATCTATCCATCTATCTATCTATCGCAGTGGTTTTTAGCTAGACAGATACACCACCAGGGAACACCTGTCAGTGACTGGGGACATTGTTGGTGGTTACACTAGAGTGGAGTCTGCCACGGGCATCTGGTAGGTGGAGACCAGGACAGCTTCTCAGCACCCTATGGAACTCAGGATGCCCTACCCCAGAAAGTCATCCAGCCTCAGATGTCAGCAGTGCTCAGGCTGAGAAACCATAGGCTAGGTCCAAAAGAGCCAACATCTCTCCATGACCCGTCTCAAGGTACGGGGCACAGAGACATTGGTTGGCAAAATGGAATCACGGAAGCATTAGCGGTGCCATGGTGGAGAAGCCCTGGCTTACGCTGTGTCTTCAGCATCCACGGCTCAGCTGCTCAGGCAGGAATGCATGTGGACATCAGTCCCACCCAGGAGATGAGGAGGGAAGCCAGCACTCAGGGGCTCTGAGCAGCAGCGCCCGGCCTCCCCTGTCTCTTCCGAATGCAGGAACAAGGCAAACGTGCCTTCTCGCAGCCCGAGTGGTAACGTTAGACAGTTGGGTGGTGCCTGGTGAACCTCGCAGGCTCCATCCAGAATACCACGTACGCAGTTTTCCCTGGACCATCTCCCAGCTCAGCAGATGTCCTGCCATGTGCGGGAGAACTGTTTTCAGCTCTTCTTGGCACGGCTCAGGCAGTGTTGAATGAACGGCACCAAAAGAATGTGATCTCATTACGAATGCGAGCCTTTCGGCTAGTAACTCCCCATAAGTCATAAATCGCTGTCTCTGCTGCTTCGTTATTAATAAATTTTGACTAATGACATTCTTAGGAACGTGTGATTAAACCACGCATGTGGGTTTTGTAAAAGGGCGGGCTCTACGCCTTGCCTACACATCGGGACTATTTAAAAATACAGATTTTTGGATCTTTTCTTGAAGGCCGGTCCCTAGGGTTGGGTAGGCACGTCTGCCGTGCTGGGTCGCTCCAGGGACGGTGACTACAACCCAGGCTGGAATCACCACTCTGAAGTTTCAAAACGCTGGCAGACATGAGCTACTGCACACAGTTTTGGATCCTAAACGCTAAGACACATTGAAATATCTGTGTCTGCTCCTCTCCTATGGATTTATGCGGACCTGGTTTGCACTGTCAACCAGCAAAACAGTTTATGTGGTCATTGTTCGTAGTTGTTTGTGTTTTAGCTACAGTAATCAGGTCGGTTCTACCATAGGTCTACTTCTTCTTTTCTTCTGCAGCTCTTCAACACAGTTCCACCCATGCTGTTCCAATAATGCAATGTTTAGGAACTCTTTGTGGATTTAAGTTCAACCGCCTCCTTCCC
Organism: Mustela erminea; assembly: GCF_009829155.1. Taxonomy (NCBI): domain Eukaryota; kingdom Metazoa; phylum Chordata; class Mammalia; order Carnivora; family Mustelidae; genus Mustela; species Mustela erminea. The sequence goes on along the minus strand of NC_045635.1, from coordinate 1,770,723 downwards.
CAACATCACCGTCATAAATGATGTGTAATTCCGATTTTTCAATCAGGACACGTACAAAGGAAGAACCTCCCAAGTCTTTCCACCTCTTATTCAAAATATGAATTCTGACACTCAAGGACACCCCAACTTTTAGAAAAAGGTCATATGCATAACGAAGACCTTCCTATCATTTTCCCCATGATTGGCTCCTTTGAAGTGAAAATCTTTTAATTTTCAGTTGACCCAGACGTGCACAGTCATCTTTTCATGTGGGGGAATGCAACGACACTGGGGGTGCTAGCTGGTGAATGTCATCCAGCTTTAGGTACAAGTTCTAGGGAAGAACACATCCCACTGATCTTCTCATGTTCTCAAGAACCCAATCTTAGCATTAAAACTCTGGAAATAACTCCAATCACATGATGCATACAGTAGCCACTTGGCAGTCTCTTGCCTCATAATGGGAGATGACATAATACAAGATGGCCAAGGGTGAACATTGCGTCTGAACCGTTTTATTCAGGAAGAAGTGCATTTCTTTATTGGGTTCATTCAGATTCATTCTCCCCATGGCTGTCGCATTTTGCCTGATTTTATCATTACTACAAGCTGTGCCCTGACCGCCACGCAAATATGCGATGGATGTACACCCACACTAACAGGGTAGAAGTCTTTGACTGCATTTCACATCCTGGAATCAGTGTCCAGGTCAGGCTGCAGAACCGATGTGACATTTTGCAGTAGCAACCATGTACCCAGATAGCTTCTGAGAACCATAATTTTTCGTTTCATTCCAGTGACCAAAAGCCAGAATAGAATGTACGAGAGACTAACATTTTCCTCTTTTTCTTTTCTGGTCAGCTTTGACACCAGAATCAAGGTGTTTGCCAACGGGACCCTGGTGGTGAAATCCGTCACGGACAAAGATGCGGGAGACTACCTGTGCGTTGCCAGGAATAAGGTCGGAGATGACTTTGTCGTGCTCAAGGTGAACGTGGTCATGAAACCAGCCAAGATTGAGCACAAGGAGGAGAATGACCACAAGGTCTTTTACGGGGGTGACCTGAAAGTGGACTGTGTGGCCACTGGGCTGCCCAACCCCGAGATCTCCTGGAGCCTCCCGGATGGCAGCCTGGTCAACTCCTTTATGCAGTCTGATGACGGCGGTGGCCGTACCAAGCGTTACGTGGTTTTTAACAATGGGACCCTCTACTTCAATGAGGTGGGCATGCGGGAGGAAGGGGATTACACCTGCTTTGCCGAAAACCAGGTTGGTAAGGATGAGATGAGGGTGCGGGTCAAGGTGGTGACCGAGCCCGCCGCCATCCGGAACAAGACATACTCTGTGGTCCAGGTCCCCTACGGTGATGTGGTCACAGTCGCATGTGAAGCCAAAGGGGAGCCCACGCCCAGGGTGACGTGGCTTTCTCCAACCAACAGGCTGATTCCCGCCTCCTCTGATAAGTATCAGATTTATCAGGATGGCACTCTCCTCATTCAGAAAGCCCAGCGCTCAGACAGCGGCAATTACACCTGTGTGGTCAGAAACAGCGCCGGGGAGGACAGGAAAACCGTCTGGATTCACGTCAACGTCCAGTCGCCCACCATCAATGGGCACCCCAACGCCATCACCACCGTGCGGGAGATCGCTGCTGGCGGGAGCCGCAAACTCATTGACTGCCAGGCAGAAGGCATCCCCACCCCAAGAGTCTTGTGGGCCTTTCCCGAGGGCGTGGTTCTGCCAGCCCCGTACTATGGGAACCGGATCACCATCCATCGCAATGGCACGTTGGACATCAGGAGTCTCAGGAAGAGCGACTCTGTGCAACTGGCATGCATCGGCCGCAATGAGGGTGGGGAAGCCAGGCTGATTGTGCAGCTCACGGTCTTGGAGCCCGTGGAGAAGCCCATCTTCCACGACCCAGTCAGTGAGAAGATCACCGCCATGGCCGGCCACACCATCAGTCTCAACTGCTCGGCCGCAGGGACCCCAACGCCCACCCTGCTGTGGGTCCTTCCCAACGGGACGGAGCTCCAGAGTGGCCAACAGCTACAGAGGTTCTACCATAAGGGTGATGGCATGTTGCACATCAGTGGCCTCTCCTCTATGGATGCCGGGGCTTACCGCTGTGTGGCCCGGAACTCCGCCGGCTACACGGAGAGGCTGGTGTCTCTGAAGGTGGGCGTGAAACCCGAGGTCAGCAACCAGTACCACAATCTGGTGAGCATCATCAACGGGGAAACCCTACAGCTGTCCTGCGTCCCTCCAAGGGGCCGGCCGGCTCGTTTCTCTTGGACGCTTCCCAACACCATGCTCTTAGAGGGCCCCCAAACACGGGGACGCTTTTCCCTCTGGGAAAATGGTACCCTCACGGTCCGTGATGCCTCCGTGTTTGACAGGGGGACCTATGTGTGCAAGGTGGACAATGAGTATGGCCCCTCTGTCATGAACTTTCCGGTTATCGTGATAGCATATCCTCCCCGGATCACCAGCGAGCCAACACCCGTCATCTACACACGGCCCGGCAACACCGTCAAGATGAACTGCATGGCCATGGGGATTCCCAAAGCCGAGATCACCTGGGACCTGCCAGACAAATCACACCTGACTGCCGGGGCACAGGCCCGTCTCTATGGGAACAGATTCCTTCACCCCCAAGGCTCCTTGACCATACAGCAGGCCACGCACAGAGACGCAGGCTTCTACAAGTGCACTGCAAAGAACATCCTAGGCACTGACTCAAAGACTACTTATATCCACGTCTACTGAAATGCCTCCTCCCAGGACCCGGACTCCACCGCCATTGCTTGGGAAGTTAGAACAAATCATCATTTGTAAGAAAGCCACCACGCCCGGTTGGTCAGAACTCTTAACTGATCTGTCATGGTGCACGGTGGCCCCTGGCTGGGTTTCAGGGTTTCTGGGTTTCAGCTGGGTTTCATGTTGACTTTGACCTCTGCTTGCCAGCAAAAGGAAGCAATGCAGACATGGGAAGGATGGTTCAGCCTCTCCGGGGACTTTCATTCAGGTTTACAGCAGGACGCCTACCCCTGTCTGGCGTTTCGCAGGAGATAGGCTCATCCTGAAGACACCATATGGGCGTGTGTAGCTGACCGAAGGAGCACTCACTGAACATAAACCATAGAGATGACCGGTGCCTTGCTGCCTTGTTGAAGACGTGTCCCCTGGCTAACCTGTTGCAGTCTTAACATGATAGAATGTTCTAGAATGACTACCCATCTTTCACTTACTTCCTGTCACTTTAGAACTCCAGCTTGCCCTCTAAGGGCTTAGAACCACAGGGACTGATGTTTTTGTAACATATGGCTTCCATACAATACAGCTACCATTTTATATGGAACTCACTTTTTTTTTTTTTTTTTAATATATAATGGAACTCACTCTCCCTGGAACTCACTTTTTATATAATGTCTTACATAAAGACATTTTATATTTTCTTTCTAATCAGACGATGAGGCTAGAAAGAAAGCAATGCTTTCTGTCTCATTAAAAATAATAAATTATTGGTCTTTACAAGACTTGGATACACGAGAGCAGGCATGGAAATATAATTGTAAAAGCAAATCCCCTCTACTGCCTTGAGCAAATTCAGTAACTGCTATTTTACTACCTTCCCCAGCAGCCCTATGGTTTTGGAGGCTGGGATGCTGGATTTCCTTGTTTGTGGTTTTATCTGGAGAGCTGAAGTTGGGGAATAGGGCAGGAGATAGCTAAGCCGTGACGCTGCACGGTGAATCCAAAGCCTCCTGGAAAAGTCCGGAACTGTCTCCCCCATCCAGCCCCCATCAATGTGTGCTCATGGAAACTAGGACACATGTTATCCCCATGACTGCTTTACTGTATTTTTAAGGTCAATATAATGTACATTTGATAATAAAATAATATTTTCCAAGTAACTGGGCAATGATAATAGTCCTATTTTCCAGGGCAAGAGCATTTTGAGTGATTTTGCAGGTAAAGCGCAATTCTTGAAAAACTGCTTTTTTCCCCACCACATTAGAATTATTCTGTTCTCTGCAAGGGTGTAGCAGGCAAGGAAACAGAGGCAAAGGCAGTGGCTCCAAAGATGTATTTGATAGGAATATAGGGTGGTATCCTTTGGTCCTGGAGCGTGACAGGTCCAGTATGGAGTAAGACCGTCTGGGGTTGGAGACGGGAACGTGGTTCCTTAGCAATCGCTCATGAAATTTTCTTTAGGAAAGCCACATCTGGGGGATATATACTAGCCTTCCTGAAACATGCAAAAATGGTCATTCCCCAAAGAAGAAAGACAAAAATCAAGAGAAAGCTTTGGGAAATACATGAAGGGTAGCATTGACAGAACAGTGTTGTCCATCTTTGATGAATGGCAGTCACTGAAGTCAGAGTGTGTGACTTTTTGTGATGCTGTGGTATGCACAAAGGACGTCTCACTCATTAACCCATACATTTCCTCATGCAGTACAACCTTTACTATGTGCCGGGCACAGGGAGGAGCCCTGCAAGTACCCAGATGTGTAGGAAACACATCCTGCTTCAAGAGTTCATGCTCCACACACGGACGTTCGGCTAGAGGGCTTCTCAATGTCTGTACTCATCTGGGTGAGTGAGGCATCCTGTGCCCTATAAGGTGTTGAGCAACATCATTGGTCTCTACCCAACAGATGCAGGTAGCACGTCCCACTCTAGGCGTGACAACCAAAAGCTGGCTCCAGATATTGTCAGATGTTACTGCTCAATTGTCCCCAGTTCAGAACCAGTGCCCGAGATGCTAGAAATGTGAAGGGTGATGATGATGATGATGATGAAGAAGACAGATAGGTAGGTAGATAGATAGATGATAGACAGATGATAGATAGATAGATAGATAGATACATAGATAGATGGTAGATGGATAAATAGATATGATGGATGGATGGATGCATGGATGATAGGCAGACAGATAGATATAGGGATAGATGAATGGATGGATGGATGACGGGAGAGAGGAAGGGAGATAGGGATTGTCAGATGGATGGATGGATGGATGGATGGATGGATGGATGGATGGATGGATAGATAGATACATATGATGGATGGACAGATAGATGATAGATGGATTGATGACATACTTTCATGGGTGGGCTCAAGGTACATCCTTAAAGACTTGCCATGTCCTGCTGTAGGCAAGATAGGATGGCATGAAGAGGCATTTGGTCCTCTGCACTCAACGTCTTGTCACATGTTGTAAAACAAGTGTACAAATCTGCTTACTCCAAGCCTGAAACATACAGAATCATCACAGGTGGTTCAGAGAGCTTTCAGATTCTAGGGGACTCAAAGGCCACATCAGATGGAAGAGTAAGGGACATCTTTATGACTGAGAAGTCATAAGATGGGTGGCGGGGCAGAATGAGATGGGTCGGAGACAAGGACTGCTCCCCCAGGAGTAAACGCACTTAAATCAGTTTGCCCAGAAAGGGGATGTGTGTGATTCCAGATCATTAATTGGAATCGCTCATGGTTCTATTATGATCTGTAGATAATATAGTAACTTAGAGTGCATCTCTCCCCACCCCTGCCCTCCACAACTTCTCACATCTAGTATATGGGCTCGTAAATGTGTGCACTGAAACAAAACCCTCAGTAGCAGCAGTCATCCACCTTTGATTGCTCTCAGGGTTCCCCTGGAAAACAAAATCCAACCCAGGTAATTCTCTTTAATATTAGGTTTCTAATGGCATCTGCAGCCCTCATTCCAGGGAAGCAGGACTGGAGTCTAGATGTGGGGAGGGAGGCCTCCCTCCGACCACTAAAACCAGACTAAATCCAGACCACAGGATGCTGCATCCCATGGGGGCCTTTTCTCCACTTTTATTGGGTAAGACCGAACAACAGACGGGCGGTGTGGGAGTTTCTGGAGTCCAGAAGGAGCTGATATTTCCGGAAAGGAAAGTCCAACGTCATTTTGACTACATCCCAAATGTCTGGCTGTTCAGCCTTCTTAACAGTTAACCTTGTTACATCTTAAGAAGCCAGTAGGTCTCCTCTTTGACTTTGTGTTGGGGTCACCTGCGGGGGGGGATTAAAAATTCCTCACGTCCTGGTGTGATCATTTTCTGGGGCTGCCGTAACAGATCAACACAAATTTGGGAGGATGCTTAGAAGAATTGAAATCTATGCTCTCCCAGTTCTGGGGACCAGATGACTGAGATCCAGGCGGGGCAGGGCTGCTGAGATCCAGGCGGGGCAAGACCAGGAAGATCCAGGCGGCACAAGGCCATGCACCCTCCACAGGCTCCAGAGAGGCTCTTTCCTGCCTCCTCCAGTTTCTGGGACTCCAGGCATGGCTGGGCTTGTGGCCGCATTCCTCCCACCTCTGCCTCTGTCCTCACATGGCTTCCTCTCTGTGCTTGTGTCTCCTCTTCAGTCTTTTATAAAGAGACCTGCCATTGCATTCAGGGTCCGCTTGGCTAATCAAGGATGAACTCATGTAGAAATGTTTTACCTAATTATGTCTTCAAAGATTATTTTCCTAAATAAGATCGATTTGTAGGTTTCAGGATCCAGGAAGCGGACATATCTTTTGTGGGACCATCCATCAACCCAACACACCAACCCGTATCTTTAGCCAATTAAACAAGAGTCTTTGAGGGAGAAGCCCCTGTGAATATAATCTATGTCAAGGTTTGAGATCATCAAGTGGCAGGTTTAGTGCTAAGAGGCAACAGGTGGTCTGGAAAATTTATACCACAGCCCAGGATTTTGTGCAGTGAATATATACCACAGTGCACCGTGCATTTCCTTATGGTTTAACGCTCTGTGGGGTGATCTAATATGCTCGTTTCCACCAAGTTGCAGGGTGTGTCCTCTGCGTATAAACATTCGAACCTCATTATTTATTTAAGTTAAATTGTTTTAGCTTCTGTGCTTCTGTTTCCAGACTTGAGAGAAAGAGGAAGCTCAAAACAAACCCTTAACAACCCTAACCCTAACCATAACCCTAACCCTAACCCTTATAGGGTCATTGTTAAGGTAGAAAATACTGTGCTTAGAACAGAGACTCACCCAGTGAACGTACTTGGTATGCATTGTTATTTTCATACCTGGTGCTTTTATTTCCAGAGATTTTAAACTAGCTGTGGTTTTCAAAGCATGTTCACACACTATATTCAATTTAGGCTTCACAAACGCTGTTGGAAGACTTGAATTCTGAGGAAGAGTTCTTAGTGATGATATAGTCTGCTCCCACGTCATGCAACTTTGGCTGTGACCTGGCCACCCAGAACCATGTAGCAGAACCAGAACCAGAACAGAAGTAAGCTATGTACTAGGTTGGACTTGGCTCAACCATGAGGCTTATTAAAATAGAGGAGGACAAACAAGGCTTTGAATCAATGAGAGGTGGGCATGAATTTAGGTTCTGTCCCTTATCAGCTATGAGAACCTAGGTGGAATCTACCTGAGCTTCTGTTTCTTTGTCCTTTAGATGACAATGACATCACTCATTTTATAGGACTATTAGGAAAACCACTGAGATAACATGCAGATCATGGGACAATGGTTAAAACTCCTATTTAAAACAAAAATCCTGCAGCTGTGCCTACCACACATTAGGGTAGCGTCAATCATCTGAAAGATAAATATACATTTTTGTTTGTTTTAGAAACTCTATGACACCTTTTGATTGTGTAAAAAGAAAGTCCAGTCCTGGTCTAGACTATCAGAAACACATTGAGATGTGAGAGCAAAGCAGTGAGGGTATGCAAACAAAAAAGCAGGAGAGAGCCTGGGTGGCTCAGTGGGTTAAGCCTCTGCCTTCGGCTCAGGTCATGATCTCAGGATCCTGGGATCGAGGCCCGTGTCAGGCTCTCTGCTCAGCAAAGAACCTACTCCTCCCGCTCTCTGTGCCTGCCTCTCTGCTACTTGTGATCTCTCTCTCTGTCAAATAAATAAATAAAACCTTAAAAAAAAAAAGCAGGAGAGAGAGAGAGAGGTAGGTAGATGGCTAGATAGAGGACACAATATGTACATGTACAACATATATACAAATCAATATAAAAATTATATATGTATGGCTATATTGGGATTCAAGATTCAAAGACTCGTATTTTAACAGACGAACAAATCAAAACTTAAATTTCCTGCTAAATCTTTTACTACCCAAAATGTCCACCTAAATCTCACAGTGTGTGCATTATGCCCTAGCAGCTCCTAAAATATCATACCTGACCTTTCATGACCCTTTGCCACACTGACTGTACTTCATCTGGCCAGGTAAGTCTTATGTATCTGTGAAAAGCCTTCCATCCATAAAATAAAATGCCATAATCCTGAATGATATCCAGCCCCTTTCTCACACCTTTTTTTTTTTAATTTTTTTTATTTTTTATAAACATATGTTTTTATCCCCAGGGGTACAGGTCTGTGAATCACCAGGTTTACACACTTCACAGCACTCACCAAAGCACATACCCTCCCCAGTGTCCATAATCCAACCCCCTTCTCCCAAACCCCCTCCCCCCAGCAACCCTCAGTTTGTATAGGTTCAGTCATTCTTATTTTTTAAGTCTTTTTTTCTCTTAGAATACGTATTAAGAGATGAAGAAATGAAGAGATGGGATACCAACTGCAGAGCTGGGTAATTTCAAAAGTCACACAGAGGAGGGAATGCCTCACTCGGTAAAAATTTTCAATCCCGAAAACATGAATTAAAAAAAAAAAATCTTGGTGATATTTTATTTGGTATGTCACTCCCATTTTCTTTTCTTTTTCTTTTTCTTTTTTTTTTTTGAACTGTGTTATGTTAGTTACCATGCAGTATATCGTTAGTTTTTGATGTAATACTCCATGATTCATTGTTTGTGTATAACACCCAGAGCTCCACGCAGTGTGTGTTCTCCTCAATACCCATCACCAGGCTGACCCATCCCTCCACCCCTCTCTCTTCTAAAATTCTGTTTGTTTCCCAGAGTCCATAGTCTCTCATGGTTCTTCTCCTCCTCTGATGTCTACCCCTTCATCTCTCCTTTCTCCTAATGTCCTCCGTGCTATTCCTTATGCTCCACAAATAAGGGAAACCATATGATAATTGACTCTCTCTGCTTGACTCATTTCACTCAGCATCATCTCCTCCAGTTCCATCCATGCTGAAGCAGAAGTTGGGTATTCGTCCTTTCTGATGGCTGCATAATATTCCATTGCATATATGGACCACATCTTCTTTACATAGAAGACATTTTTAAAAAGCAGCCCTACCACAGATGACAGCCTGGATCTGAATCTGGCTCACAGTTCCTAGTCTCTGAGTCCCTTCCCTTGCTAAGATGTCCATGAGAATGTGATTTCTGGGGGCGCCTGGGTGGCTCAGTGGGTTGAGCCTCTGCCTTCATCTCAGGTCATGATCCCAGGGTCCTGGGATCGAGCCCACATCGGCCTCTCTGCTCAGCGGGGAGCCTGCTTCCCCTCCTTTCTCTCTGCCTACTTGTGATCTCTGTCTGTCAAATAAATAAACAAAATCTTAAAAAAAAAAAAAAAAACACGTGATTTCCATGACCACGAAGGTAATTAGCTATCTCTGAAGCGTCAAGCATCAGCAGTCATACTGCAATTGCATATTGTTGGTGAGGTGCCATTTCCCAGGCACAGACTACATTTCCCAGGCTCCCTTACCTCCAGATAGGGGCATGTGACCCACTCTCACCAATGATGTGTCTCCTTTCCAGCCTAAGATGATGAAGAAGAAAGGATACACTACTTTTCCCAGACTCCCTTGCTGCCAGATCCAGTCACGTGACTAATTCTCACCAATCAGGGGTCTCCTTTCAGTTTAAGCTGATGAAGAAAGGATACACTACTTTTCCCAGACTCCCTTGCCGCCAGATCCAGTCACATGACTAATTCTCCCCAATCAGGGGTCTCCTTTCAGTTTAAGCTGATGAAGAAAGGATGCACCACATTTCCCAGACTCCCTTGCATCCAAATGGGGTCATACCATTAATTTTCACCAATGATATGTCTCCCTTCCAGGTTCAACCGATGACGAAGAAAGGATACACCACCTTTCCCAGACTCCCTTGCCTCCTGATCCAGTCATGGGACTAATTCTCACCAATCAGAGGTCTCCTTTAAGTAAGCTGGTGAAGAACAGATACACCACCTTTTCCAGACTTCCTTGCCTCCAGATCCAATCATGTGACCAATTCTCACCAATCAGGTGTTTCCTTTCCAGACTGAAATGATGCAATAGAGATGATAATACGAATCTAGAACATGGCATGGGCTAACATGCAGGTTCTGTTGTGCTCCTGTCTTCTGAAATCCTTCCTCTCGTGGCCACCATAGGTCTTGAGAACCATTTCCACCTTGAAAGCAGAGACCCATGCTTATTAGGTTTATGTCTCTGCAAACCTGGGGTTTATTCTACCCATAGGAGGGTCCCACAAAAGAGATGAAACCATTTATTTTACCCCCAGCAGAGCCGCACATTAGCTCATGAACCATAAAAACACCGCCATGTTTAAATGAGCTAATACTTGCAAAGACCATTCTATGGAAATGAGGAAAAACCAGCTACTCTGACTTTTACCGGTATTATGATCCTTTTGATAGGTAGATAGGATAACTCAAGCGCGAACATGAGTCGTGGTTTTCAAACTCTGTTACATGCTGTGATCTAAAATGTATGGTAGGACTTTAAGCATTCAGGATTTCTTCTAGATCAAGGAACTCCTGGTGGGAGGGGGGAATCCCACATTCCTCTCCTCTGTGAGCCCCAGAAAGATTGCCTGCAGTCCAGGTCAAAATTGCAGGTGGATGTTTAAACATGGCATGTATTAAAATTTTCTTTTTTAAAAGATTTTTTAAAATTTATTTATTGACAGAGAGAGAAAAAGAGAGCCTACATGAGAAAGGGAGCAGCAGCAGAAAGAGGGAGAAGCCAGATCTCCAATGCACAGGTAAACCCGATGTGGGGCTTGATCCCAAGACCCTGGGATCATGACCTGAGCTGAAGGCAGACCCTTAACAGACTGAGCCACCCAGGTGCCCCGTATTAAATTTTCCTACAATGCTCTAGTCAAAACGTCCAGATGCTGAGGGCTTCTCCCTTGATCGTTTAAGAAACAGAAAGAGAAAAGTATGTTTTCGTTTTTTTTTTTTTTTTTTTAAAGCCATAAAGTGCCTTGAGAGCAGCAGCAATGTGTTGCTAGTGAAAACTGAATTCAACATTTCTGTTATGAAAAAGAAAATGTAGACAGGCTGCTTTGGGAAAGGAAAAAAAAAAGGAAAAAATAAAAAACAGGCTCTTTTCCATTAATGTCTGGCCATGTGAATTTTAAAACAATAATAAAAAGCAAACAAACAAAATCTTGAAGGGGTTTCACATATAACGTAAAGAATCACAAATTCCCTTTTATTATTTTATGTTGTATAAGCTTTTGTGCAATATGTCCAAATAATTCAACGGTACCGTGAGTGAGATGGTGGAGGTTATGATATTCCCTCAGAATCTGGCTCTGAATGCTTATAAACATAGATCTGGTTAAAAGCTTTTTAAAATTTTCTTTCTATTTTTCTTTCTGGATGATGGGAGGAGGTTGAGGTCTATTTTAAATAAATAGTAAAAGGAAGATTAAAAACACAATTTTCAGAGGACAGGATTGGTACCCACTGCCATTTCATTTTTCTCATAGTTGATTCTGGAAAATGAGACTTTTCTTAAGCCAGGATTTAAACCAATAATAAAAATAAGAAAAAAAAAAAAAGAGGACATTTTTTTCCTACAGAAAATACTGGATTTAGTACATCTCGAATGGGGGAAAATAATCTTTCTTGACAGCCTTCCAGCAGAAACGAGAAAAGTGAACAGAAGGCCACCCACCATGTGGCCAGGTTGTTAGAGGGCCAGAAGGAATCGGCCAGGAGGAACTTGGGAGAGAAAGACCACATTTCTACTGTTTTCACACATAAGGTCTGTACTGCAGTGACTTCTTGTACAGCCTCGATTTCGTAGTGTAAATGTTATAGATGAGATAGAGCAATACAGAAAAAAGGGAATAAATAAAAATTATTCATGATCACATTACTCAAAATACACTGAATGTCCTCAAATATGGGTAAGTGTATATGCCAAAATATATATATGTGTGTGTGTGTGTGTGTGTGTATTTCAGTTCTATTTATGTATCATAACAATCTATGATTCTCTTACTCCAGTGTCATTAATGGGACTAAAATCTCACTGCACGGATACATCATACACTCTTTCATCCTGTGTTGGTGGACATCTGGATTGTTTCATATTTTCTTCGCTATCTCTGCCAAGAATCTTCCATTCATGTCCAAAGTCCTGGGATGTAGGATTGCTACAGTAGACAATGAGAAGGCATCTGAGGTTCTGGCCAAAGGCTTTCCAATTTCCATTTTCTCCACGCTGGCATGGGACCAAACTACTTTATGCCCAAGACTTGCTATCGTATTAACAGCCCCTCATTTGGTACTTAGAAAAGAAATATGTCCTTTCTATCGTCAAGCACATTAATTAACAAACGACTGAACTTGGCAGTTTCATAAAGGAAGCATTTATTAGCCTGTCCCCATATTTCTGTTGAGCTGTTTAGACATTTTTTTTTTTTTTTTAGTAACAAGAAGAATTTACATAACAAGGCATTAGCACATCCTAAATATAGCAAATGCTCCAACAGGCGTTAGTGTCCTGGCAGTATTTTGTAGCAATATTTGGTGACATTTTCTTATTCATCCTTTTCCTTTCAAATTTGTTTGTAGAACTGCAGTTTTTGTTTTTTGTTTTCTGTTTTCTTCCAAAGTACACAAGTTTTTAAAATTGCTGGTAGCTGCGTCTCTCATGTTTTCCTGGTTCCCCCCTTCTGTTTAGAGAACCTTTCTTCATTCTGAGACCAGATAGTCCCCTACCTGCTTTTATAATATTTTTTTCCTTTTTAAATGTTAAAACATGAAACATTTGGAACCTACTTGACTCTGTGCTATAAGGTGAAAGTCTAACTTTTCTTGGACTGAATATTAAACCAATTATTCTAAGGCCACATATTAATTTAGCATTTCCCCAGGGATAGAATCTGCCTACGTTTGTTTCCTCTGGTCTGTTGTAGAGTATTTTATAATACATTTTAATGCCACAGTGGAAGTTTCTTAATCTTTTTCCTATTATCATGGTTACTCTTAACTATCTTTACCTTAAGATAAATTTTATTTAAAAATTTCATGATAACGGTGCTGGGCGGCTCAGTGGGTTAAGCCTCTGCCTTCAGCACAGGTCATGATCTTAGGGTCCTGGAATCGAGCTCTGCATCGGGCTCTCTGCTCAGGCGGGAGCCTGCCCCCCCCCCGCCTGCTTCTTTGCCTACTTGTGATCCCCCTCTCTGTCAAATAATTTTTTTTTAAGAAATTCATGACAAAAATCATTAAGATTTCAACCAGAATGTCTTAAATGCCTGAGGGTTTTTTTTTTTTTTTGCAAAGTTCTAAAAATATTTTTTACATATATCATTACGTGCTATATATTGACATACGTCTTGTACATGTGTCTTCCCATGTAAGGTCATAATCTGGTCATCAGTTGTTCCTCTGTTTATAAGCATCTTTCTTTATCAGAAATGGTTCATTCTTTCCTGCATAGAATTCTCAAACACACTTGCTAAATTTTCTTATGGAGGTCTTTTTTTTTTTTTTTTTTTTTTTTTAAATCAGCATCATTTTAAGCTAAGCTATTTAAAAGATGATATTGCCTGTGAACACAGTCTATAGAGCAGATTTTCCTAGGTCACCCTCAGACCTCTGGTTCTAAGTCTGGTTCCGGTTCTGCCAGATGCTCCAAAAACAATCAGGGGCATTTCTACTCATGAAAATCTACATCAGGCAGCCTGAAGCAAATTTTCACCACATTTAAGAATGATATTTCTGATTCTGAATTTTGAAGTGTGTTCTTTGGTTGAGAAGGGTGTTGAATAAATCAAAGACTGCATTCACATCACTGGGAATGAGTCGTGCACCAGAGAGGCTCATCTTGGCTCTGAGAAGCCAATGATCAAACATCCAGGAATTCTGCAAGCCGTCTGTTCAGCCATGGGTCGCTTGAAATCAACCACAGTGGAGGATTTACACCATGGGAATGGGCAAACACTACAAATCAGAGCGTGTGTGTTGTCTTGGAGAAACCAGAGAGCTGGTTTTCTTAGCCCATCACTTATTATGAAAGATATCTCATTCATGCATTTATTTATTCAGTAAGTATCTTTTGACCATATTCCATGTACAGACAAGGGGACAAAAGATAAAAATGTGAATAATGAGGGAAAGATTCAATAGTAATCAGCTAATGCACACGGCTGCAATAAGTCATATAAAGGAGATACTTTCAGAGTTTGTAACACACATATGTAGTCAGACCAGGAGCTCCCAGATTTCCCTGAGGAAATGATGCATCACCTTGGACCTTGTCACTTTTCAGGACTTTCAGTCCACTCCATAAATACATAAACAACTCTTTCCTACCTGGAATTATATACAATCGAATACAGAGAAGACCCTCCCCTGCCTTTTTTTTAAGCCACTTACCACAATAAAGAGAAGCTACTTCAGTAAGCATGTCTAAACCACAGAATGGATGAATCAAGGTTTGCAACTTTGAGTGAAATCTGAAACCGAAGGGATAGATGGGGTGGAACGTTGATGGTGGAATTCACAGGAGATCCTTGCAAACCACCATCTCTCTCTAAAGATTCTTTTTGTTGAAGGTCCACACACTTACCTCCTCAGAAATCAGCTTACCACCCAGCCTGACTCTTTTGGTTTCCACAGAAGTCATTCCCTCTGTGTACCAGAGTGCTCTACAGAAAAGACAATGAATGAGTTCCACATGGGTAGAAAAAGGAACAAAATAAGAGCATAACTTGGAAGAATTCATGTTCTTTCACTTCTCACTCAAATTCTGCATGGTCTGCATATTTAGGATCTTGGAAACATGGATTTGTTTGTTTGTTTGTTTGTTTTCTTTCCTGGACTCTGTCATGTGTTTGTAAGCAACTCAAGGTAGCAACCTGTTTTACTTTATGGAGGGTTTATGTGATGAAGGCGCCATTTTTATTCTATTAGGTGTTTTAATGTCTGATGAACATCAACCTGATATGTTTACGAAGTGAGTTTCCTTTTGAGATTAAACTTTTATTCCAAGGCTATTCCATCTTGCATGGGTTCCTAAGGGAGGTCAAATGTTTATCCCAAGGTTAGTCCATCTTGCATGGAGCTCCTAAGCTAGACAGACAGAATGATTCAACATTGTTCCATACACCCGTTTCATTCATTCACATTTCCTCATATTTACTGAACACCTGATGTTGATAACAATTCACTATTTCATGGAGAAAATAAGGAAGATATCCCAGTGTCCCCAGTGACCAAGTAGACCTCCTACTAAACACTCATTAACATGATTGGTTGGGAGAGTTGTACATGGGGAATACATTTGGAGAGAAAAGGGATCTTAGGAAAAGGGTGACTCACAGATGGTTAAGATTGCTCAAACACAAATGGAAGGGAAGCTTCTCTGGCAGAAAATTAGTTTGAGGAAGACACAGGGATGCAGAGGCCTGGTGTCTTGGGAAATAGGCAGTGGTTCAAATTAGCTTGAATGTGGATTTCATGGAGTGTGAGTACCAGAGAACACAGGAGACGTACCTTGCACTATGCTGTGAAGTCTGTTCCATACTGAAATGAATTGGATAGTCAACACGGAAGGGTTGCAAGCTTTTCCACTTTGCTTGTTTTAAGCCACTACCATAGACTATTTGACCAATAAGGAATTTTTTTTTTAATTAATTACAGGGGATGGAGAGTTGGATTGATTCCCATTGAGAAAAATTAACTGGGCTTCTGGTAAAATTAATTAGGAGGCAATTTTCATAGTTTGGTTTAGAATTAACAAAGGTTTTGGGGAACCTGGTGGCTCTCTCAGTTGGGCACCTGCCTTCAGCTCAAGTCAGGGTCCCAGGGTCCTAGGATCAAGCCCCGCATCAGGCTCCCTGCTCAGTGGGGAGTCTGCTTCTCCCTCTGCCTCTGCTGCTCCCCCTGTTGTGGTCTCTTGCTCCTTCTGTCAAATAAATAAATAAATCTTAAAAAAAAAAAAGGGGGTAAATGAAGGTTTAGTTTAAGGTGATCTGAGCAAAAATAGAAGAAAAGAAAGTTGAGAAATATCAGAGAGGAAGGGTCTCTAAGATTTGGTGAATGCATGGAAAAGAAGAACTATAGGAACTCATCAAAGAGGGAGAAAAACCATGAGAGACTCTGAATTCTAGGAAACAAACTGACGGTTGCTGGAGGGGAGGTGGGAGCCAGGATGGGGTGACAGAGTGATGGGTATTAGGGAGAGAACATGGTGGGATGAGCCCTGGGTGTTATATGCAACTGACAAATGATGAAACACTATGTCTGACACTAATGCTGTGCTATATGTTGGCTAATTGAATTGAAAATAAAAAGGCGGTGAGATTATGGACATTGGGGAGGGTATGTGCTTTGGTGAGTGCTGTGAAGTGTGTAAACCTGGTGATTCACAGACCTGTACCCCTGGGGATAGAGTATTATGCCTCCATCAGAAAGGATGAATACCCAACTTTTGTAGCAACATGGATGGGACTGGAAGAGATTATGCTGAGTGAAATAAGTCAAGCAGAGAGAGTCAATTATCATATGGTTTCACTTATTTGTGGAGCATAACAAATAGCATGGAGGACATGGGGACTTAGAGTGGAGAAGGGAGTTGGGGGAAATTGGAAGGGGAGGTGAACCATGAGAGACTATGGACTCTGAAAAACAATCTGAGGGTTTTGAAGGGACGGGGGGTGGGAGGTTGGGGTACCAGGTGGTGGGTATTATAGAGGGCACGGATTGCATGGAGCACGGGGTGTGGTGCAAAAATAATGAATACTGTTATGCTGGAAATAAAAAAAAAATAATAAAATAATTTAAAAAAAAAAAGAAAATAAAAAATAAATATCAATATCAAAAAAAAATTTGGATCTCAGGGACGAAGGGTGATGTATCTCCTTTAACAAGAGTTAGAAGATTGAAAGTTCCCCACTTTGGTGCTATTCCATTGGAAGCTTTTTTCCAGATGGTGGATTGAAAATGTTGAGCAAGTATTTAGCCATGACGAGATGTCCATTTAAAGTCAGAAGATTCAGAAGTAATTACATTAAAAAATGTTTTGTCCGATCCTCTTATTGTGAAGTTTAACTTGTTGGGGGAGGGGTAGTTAGATATTCATGAATACACATTGAGCCAAAGACACACGAAGAAGGCAGGCATGGGTATGGGGCAAGTGCCCCATGGCCGTTGGCACACACACAGTGTGGAGCCTGGGCCATGCACATGAGGAGGGAAAATGGGTGGTTTTGATTTTGACTTCAGGATCCCATCATCACAATTGCAAGCATGTGCTGATTGCAGATTCCTGAATGTTTATGAGCCTCTAAAACCCTCATGAGCTGGTCCAAGTAGAGGCAATAAAGCACCAACCAAGAAAAACCTGCCTGTTGTAACAAAGCCCTGGAAAGTCCCCTCAGACAATGGTGGCCTAGGGGCAGAGGCTCGGCTGGTCTGCAAAGCCACACACAGAAACACTGAGGACCAAGGTTGATATGTTGCACACGTGGCCACCTGGAGGGACCTGGGGCATCACGAGGACACCCAGACACAGAATATTCCCTCCAGGTGTCTGCAAAAAAGACTTTCAGAGGTCCAAAGGCAACAGTGGGATGCAGACCAACCTCTCAGCCAGGATCAATGACTCAGAGCCTCCACTGCTACTTATTGCTCGCCACCACAGAAACCAGCAAGAGAAAACCAGTGGGGTGGGGAAGAATCACATGTCTGCTCTGCAAAACCTGGGATGCCAGCATCCAAGGGGAGATCCAGCAGGTACGGGTCATGGTCTCAAAGTGCTGACAGTCAGTGAGGTGAGCCCAAGTCTCATTAGTCTAAAATGTTAAATGATGTTCAAAGAGCCTTGGTGCCAACAAATGGACCGCGGACTGCCATCTGGTTTGCCAGCATAAATAAAGCAAGCTGGGCTCGTCCAGGCTGGGGGAGCAGCTTCAAGGGTGGATCCCCTGGAAGCTTGCACTTGTACCAAAAGCTCACAAAAGCTCTTTTCGCCTGCCTATAGAATGAGTCACGCTGGAGCCCACATCACAAGGGACACACCAGTAAAGCAGAGGTCGGGGTGAATGGTGCCTGTGGGCTGTTACAGTCTGCTGGATTTGTATTTTATTTTTCGGTGACTGTAACCATGACAACACAAAGGAAGGGTCAGGCGGAACAAAACGTACTGCCATCAGTTTCAGAAAACCCTCCATTGTAATTTTCTTATTTTATTAAGGCCGTAAAACGATGGGTCATAGCGGAAACCACATACACCGAGGTCATAGAAACTTTCAAACACAAGTCCTACCCCAGAGCGTGCGCAGATGGACCCAGGATATGGGCGACGACCACAGAGACAGACAAAAGCCTTGTGATGGACAGGGTAGACCAGCATTGTTAAGACCAAAAAATAATACATACCCACACTCGTATGGATTTGTCTTCATGAGATGAAGATTGCCACGTGCGTTGTGGATTTTAAAGAAATATGTGACGCCTAGCTCAGATCTGAAATATTTTTTTGGTAACAAATCGAATAATAGATCTATTTCTGCACAAAGAAAAAGTTGCTTTGGTTCATTTGTATGTTGCGTGAAGCATTGTGCCACCAAATATGTTGCTTTTGGTCAGAGGTCATTAAGGAGCAACTAGAATGATTAGCAAGGTCATCGACTTAAGTGAACGGAAAGGTAGCTCCCGTGTCCTGCAGGGTTGACCTGACCACAGGACTAGTGCTTTTCTCTAGATTGTCAAGAATGCTGGGTAAACAGTGCATCACTTGTCCGTTTTCCAAGTGGCGGCTGGGACTCAAAGAAGACAGGTGATATTCTGAGCCTGTTGTGTCAGACCCGCTACACCTCAGCTCGGCTCCTGGCCATACTGGAGACACGCCTTGAGAGTCTGCAATGGAAGTCAGAGATGCAGCTCTGCCTGTCAGCCTCTCACCATCATCCAGCATCGGCTCACCATTGTTCATGCCTACAGCAGGCTTCTGAATAGGTTATGTATCTGCCAGATCAAATAGAATGGGCACATTCTGGAATTTTCCTTCATATAGCCAATATTCATGACTTTTTAGTGAGCATCTTGAGTTAGGCCCTAGACTAGACATTTTATACTAAAGTCTATCATCCTCCAGATCGCGCTGGAGACCCTCATTAACCACTTGACCCCCAGCCCAAGTTGAGGGAGAGGAAGGAACTTCCATTAGGTGGAACACTGAGGAACAAACGGAGATGGGCTTTGAACCCCAGTGTATGGGCAATCAATGTCCACTTTGCACAGCAATGTGCTAGTCTGTTCTGTAGTGAATGAAGAGTATTATTGCCTTAAGAACTTCTCCTGTAGTTCCCTGCTTATGGAGCATAACGGAAACAGCAACAACAACATGGTGGACCTCTGGATAGCATACACCAAAAGCACAATCTCAGCTGGCTAGAAAACGTGGGACACATTTCCACCCAAGACTGAGATCATTGAGAGGCATGCCAGCCAATGGATACTCATGAGAAATTTTCTAACCTTGAATTTCATATCTATCTCCTTGTCAGTGTACATGTCCATACAACCATACAACCATCCATCCATTCAACCAACCATCCATCCATCCATCCAACCATCCATTCATCCATCCATCCATCCATCCATCCAACCATCCATCCATATGTCCGTCCATCCATCCATCATCCATCCATCCAACCATCCATCCATCAATCCATCCGTCCATCCATCCATCCATCCATCCATCCATCTATCCATCCATCCATCTATCCAACCATCCCTCCAACCATCAATCCAACCATCCATCTGTCCATCCATCCATCCAACCATCCATCCATCCTTATCAATCCATTCATCCTAACCTGTCTAACTATCTGCCAAAACTATAAGACAAAACTGAATTTTCTTAAGTTTAATACTCCCTTCCTTCAAGAAAACAAAAGTAGAGCTTCATCTCCTTTGTTGAGATAAAGAGGAAGGACTAGTTCTTTTCCAAAAAGTATAAAGAGTAAGACTTCCCTGCTCTTTCTCCAGGTCTTTGAAGCATCTTTTTTTCATTTGTCCTGGCCCTTCTGAACAGGCAGAGATCGGGGTGTCTGGCTTCTTCCATCTAAGGCCCACATGGTCATAGACCTACTGTCAGTTCACTGTAGGCATGGGGGCAGGGGCGTGAACATATTGTAGAGAGGATAAGTACGTTATTGAGTATAATATTCCTGTTTATTCAGAAATGTTCTTGGGAAGCACTCTGTGTGGCTTTGGACCCTAGACTCAAATTACAAAGAAAGTACAATTCATGCTTGTAAATTGCCAGCATTGATCCTCTTGGGGACAGACACCACAGAGAAAAATAAAAACCTAAGCTAGTTAATACATTCATCTTAAAAGCAAAACCAAGCTATCATCAATGCTTACAAAAAGAAGTAAATTGAGTTATTTAAAAAAAAAAAAAGATCTTCAGGTTCTGCCTCATTTTATTTTATTAGTTTTTTAAAAGGTTTTATTTATTTAAGAGAGTGAGAGTAAGCAGGAGTCAGAGGCCAAGGAAAAGAGAGAAGCAGGCTCCCTGCTGAGGAGGAAGCCCAATGCGGTGCTCAATCCCAGGACCCTGAGATCACAACCTGAGCCCAAGGTAGATGTTTAACCAACTGAGCCACCCAGATGTTCATTTTATTTTCAAGCATTGGTTTACTCATCTGCCTTAGGTCTGATTTCTGAAAAGCAGACTACAAGAGGAAGTGTTCCCAACAAACCTATTGTGTGAATGATATTTGGAAAAAAAAAAAATAATAAAGCAAGCCAGGTGGGACCTCAGGCCAATTCTGCAAAAGGAAGCCTCTGCTTGAACCTGCAAGGGACTCTGGATGGTACTTATGCATCAGGGTTGGTTCATACCACCCTGGGCTGAGGGCTGAGCTAAATCCACACCTCTCTGGACGTGAGGGATGCAGTTCCAGGAAGCCAAGGCCTGTTTTCTGAAGAGGGTCTTGGCCGGGAGAAGCAAAGCACATGCATAACCAGGCAGGGTGCACAGAACCAACTAAAGGGACCCTCATGCATGTCAGGAGAATCACTGAACATTTCCAACACACCATCCTCTCTGTCACCCATGTCTTCCCAGTCACCCAGGTCACCCAGACTTTCATGAAGGTGTTGGTACTCTCCCTTCTATATCCAATCCTGAAGCAACTGCAAACTGTGTTTCAAATACATAAAGTTTAGTGTGGAGGACATTAG
This sequence comes from Mustela erminea, assembly GCF_009829155.1. Classification (NCBI taxonomy): domain Eukaryota; kingdom Metazoa; phylum Chordata; class Mammalia; order Carnivora; family Mustelidae; genus Mustela; species Mustela erminea. Next base: position 1,749,347 of record NC_045635.1, on the reverse strand, counting down.
GAGAGGGAAAGGAAAAGTGTGTTGGGGGAAATCAGAGGGGAAGATGAAGCACGAGAGACTGTGGGCTCTGAGAAACAATCTGAGCGTTTTGGAGGAGAGGGGGATGGGGGTTGGGTGAGCCTGGTGGTGGCGATTAAGGAGGGTACGTATTGCATGGAGCACTGGGTGTGGTGCGTAAACAATGAATCTTGGAACACTGAAAAAATAAAATAAAATAAAATTTTAAAAAAAGAACAAATAAACAAAAACTTATTGTGAATGCATAAAATAAGCCGTTTTAGTGGGATCCCTCACGTGATCCATGCAGAAGAGAACTTCCCCACAAAGAATCAGGATTACCTAGCTTTTTCCTGAGATTGTAAGGGAAAAAAAAAAAAAGTGTTCCCATCCCAAGCAAAAGCTAAATGTGTACCCTTAAAAATGGCAGTTATGGCTTTTACTGATTCAGACACTCCCTCAGGGGGAGGACTAGGGGGAATAGCTACCCCTCATCTGACTTTCAGAAGGATGAGAAATTTTGACACTCACCTATCTGCCTGGCATTTCCACATGCTGGGTTGGATTTTCCATATGCCTCCGTGGTCCTCAGAGCCACAGGCGGAAGCTTGAAGAGACAGCTTGACGGCCCTTTGTGACTCCAGCTCTGATGCACGCCACAGGCTTGATGGGTTTTAATGACAACCAGAGAGAAGAGGGTAGTCTTCTGTGCACCAGATGGGCACAGACTCCCTCCAGTATTTGTTCACATAAAGCTACCTAAGCAGTCAGGGGACTCAGTGACCTGGCCTGCAGATACCCCGATACTTTGACTCAGTAGCAGTCCATCTGAAACCCAGGCATTTGACACCTGGCATCACCAAAGGGTGAAAATCATCCCCGTCTTTCAATGCATGGAAATGAGAAGGCCAGTATTTGGCCACATGCTGACGAAAGAAAACCCTACCACCCAATCAATGAGACGGCATTCTGGGGCAAAAGCTGTCTTTATTGGGTATAGAAATTCTTCCTTCTTTGAATGGCAGTTTCAGGTCCTTGGCAAGTTCTCAGCTTTACTTTACGTTTTTACGCGGCCCTTGTTGCTGGGCTCTGAGTCGGCTGTGGTTCACGGGGTCACAATGCAACAGCATCTACCTGCCGTGAATGGTGAAGGACCGGGTGGTAGAGAAACAGAGTCTCTCTAGAAGAATTGGCTTAGGACAGAGGAGAACATGGGAAAGGCACATCTCATTCTCATTCTGTTCTTTTCAACTATTGAGGACTCTTTTTTCTGGAACGGTGGCACCTTCTCTCCCTCTTTCTCCACAATCATTAAAGATTTATGGTCTTAGAATGTTATTCCAACTTCTCTTACAGACCCCACTTCCTGCCCACACATACAGTCATTAATTGTGGAAAATGTGTCTGTAACTGAAATATTTACTGGCAGTCCCAGAGCCACACAGACATTTCTTATAAACTCTTGAATTTACTCCTTTGCTCTGGGTCGCCTTTTCTTCAAGGAGCAGAGCGAGTCCCCTTGACTCCGTGTGTGTGCAAGTCCCTGCATGCCCAGCTGCTCTGTGGTATTTATTTGCTGCTTCTAGTGGAAGCTCTTCTACTGAAAACGTAAACACCAGGCTGCCTCAGACCTTTAGCAGGGACGGCAGGCTTCAACACGCAGGTCGGTTCAGAGGCTGATCCGTACACGGGGTTTCCACAGTGCAGGGATTCAGGGGAGCAGCACAGATGCAGCTGGAAGGCAGAAGGCCACCTTGGAATGAAAGTCCCTTCAGGGATTAGCGGGCTGACAGAGCAGTGGGAAGGGGTGTTGGCACACGGAGGGAGCCAACAGTCAACCAAACATTCGCTTGGCATGGCTGCAACATCGGGCTGACTGGCAGAACTCAGCTCTCCCCCAGCAAAGGCAAAGAAACGGTCTACTAAAGACAGAGCCATGGAAACAAATCTGTCAACGAGGGGGGAAGCCTGCAGGCAGGACGGAAGCTCTCAGCCTCCACCTTCACCAACCAGACTAGGATGTGAAGCGTCGTGTTGTTTTTGCATTGGTAATTCATCTCAGGGTTTGACCGTGTTACTGAAGCCAGCTCCAAGTGACAGGAACCGTTTCCTTTTCAACAGAAATGGTCTGATTACAGAGAAATTTGCACTGGGCTTCTCCCCTAAGTGTGTGGTGAAGTCAAGAATGAAGGCTACCGGCATGGCTGGCCCAAAGACCTTGTTGCATGGCCGTTGCCAAACAGACCCGCAAATACAGACAACAAACTAGAGGTTGCCATTGGGGGATGGGCAAAATGGGTGAAGGGGAGTCGGATGTATGCACAGAATTGTGTTACAGGATGAACAAATCATGAGGATCAAAGACACAGCATAGGGAACACACTCAATGATATGACAATCGTGTTGTAGGGTGAGACGTGGTAGTTGCACTTGCGGTGAGCATGGCACAACACACAGAACTGTTGAATCCCTATGTTCTACATCTGAAACTAATGTAACAATTTGTGTCAGCTCTGTTTCAATTTTTTTTTTTTTTTTAAATATGTCCTCCCTGGCCTCTCTTGCGATTCAGTAACATAATAGGACATGAAAATCTTTGGTTGGCTTCCTATTGACAAAAGATATGTTCCTGAGCCCTTAATGCCGGGAGCCCCTCCAGGTCTTGGCCCCCAGTTTATGCCCTCAAGTTCACCCTCAGTTGCATATCTGTTCCCTCACTCCTGACACACCCTGAAATTCTTGCTTTGTTCCAAAAGTATGTGTGTCTTCCCAACCTTGGAGCTCACACATTTCTCTACCTGGAAACTTCTTGCCTAATTTTTCCAACTTGTAGGTTCCAGTTCATTCTCTGAGGTCTGGTACAAGGGTTACCTCTTCTAGGAACCCAATATAACACCCACCCTATGGGGTTTCCCCTTATGAGTTTTCCCTCTCTATCTAAGTGAACTGTTTAAGGGGTTCCTGTTTCCATTTACCTTCATGTCTCCAATACTTAGTAGAGTTCCTTAGCACTCTCTGTATTTCATGGCAACCTTGACTCTACCCATACTTTTTGTCTTCTCTCCTGGGAGGGTATGAAGGACTTGTCACAGATGTTGCTTTCAAGGTTCTGAGAGCCATGGCAGTACCCAGAATATGGTACAACCAAATGGCAGAAAGAGATACATCGTATTATGGGAACATACCAACTTTTCCACTAAAATGAAAGGAGGCAAGGTCTTTGCAAAAAAAATATAAAATGCTATAGCAGGGAAAGGTAAAACCAAGAAAAAGTCCTACACCATAAAATGTATCATAATCATTTAATCTATAACATCTGGAGCCTAAGGGAGCCAGTATGTTAGGGAGCTGTGAATGCATCACATTTATTTTATGCAAGACTTTGGTCAGACACAATGTGAGTATTTGCCATTAGTCAGGCAAGTGCAATTAAATCAGTCATGGGATTTATTTCTGTTAGAAATGCAAAGAAGGCAACAAAACCTGGCACATTTGGGGTCTGCCATTTTCGGGCTCCAAAATGACTTTATGGAGAGGATTTTTGCATGTGGCCACCATGATCGAAAACATCTTCACCAGCTAGCAAAAGCAGCGATAACCAGCTAAGTAGCTGAGGGCAGATCAGATTCCTTACTCATGGTTGTTTTATATCAAACAGCCACACGCCATTTCAAACTATCGGAATTTACAGCTTCCTGTGGTTCTCCTGGGGAATCAGACCTCAAAGTGATTTTTCAGCTTCTATCATGGAGAGCGTTTGCATTGGTTAAACAATGGATTTCATTCCAGCTTTGGAAAATTCAAGCAGACATTGAAAATTTTACCCAGTTCAGCCACATGGTTCACCTGAATTGGACAGGCACTTAAACGGAGAAAAGGAGCCTACTTATTGAATGTCCTGACACAGAATAGAGACATGGCCTTATTATCATCTCCCATTGTTCCTTCCTGGTCCCCTGGCAGTGCAACATCAATCTCCTGGGGTTTATCCTTCAGGATAGATGGGACTTGGAATCCCCTCAAGACTATACTACAACTAGGCCCCCATTTTCGATCACTGGGCTTGTTCTAATGGGGTTGACACAGGTCTCAAAACACAAAATGGCCAAGCAAGATGAGTTAGCCGTCTCAAACCCATCTGTGGACTTCACCATGTTAACAGAATGAGAAAGAAAAACCACATGATCCTCTCAACAGATGCAGGGAAATAATTTGACAGAAATCCAACATCTATTCATATGCTAAAAACTCTCAGTAAACTGAGAAAAGAAAAAAGTTCCTCCAATTTATAAAAAGGCATCCACAAAGAAAAACCCCCCAAAACAAAAAACAAAAACCCTACAACAGATCCTCACCTTTTGGGTTTAGCATTACACCACAGATCCTGGCTATTGAAATAAGGTTTAAAAATCGGTAGATAAGTAAATAAAAGCTCTATCAAAAGGGAAGAAGTAGAACTGTCTTTATTCACTGAGGATATGATAATCTTAGGAAATTCTTAGACCGCTACAAAAAAAAGTTACTAGAACTCATAAGTTAGCAAAGTTGCAGGATACTATGTCAATTTACAAAAATCTCTTGTTGATTGAATATAGGCCATTGAGTTCTTTGCTAATGCCGTTTCTCTTTCACTAGATTATTTTCTAATGTGTTGGTAAACCAATTAACTTAAAAATATTAATATTGAAGAAAAATGAGCATGCCTTTTCTCCTGATAATTTGTCTTTTGTCAGTTTAATTTACAGGGTCCCGGGGACTGAACATAACAGGGTAGAGGGAGATTTTATTTTTCTTCCTTTAAACCACCAAAGGGCAGAAATTGTTATCTACCTGTGTGCCTGTGTGGATTTATGGATTCTCATGCCTTAAAATACCGTAAACATTTCTACAATTTTACACAGTTTTTAAACAATATTCCTATGGGGCACCTGGGTGGCTCAGTGGGTTAAAGCCTCTACCTTCGGCTCAGGTCATGATCTCAGGGTCGTGGGACCGAGCCCCGCGTTGGGCTCTCTGCTCAACAGGGAGCCTGCTTCCCCCTCTCTCTCTGCCTGCCTCTCCGCCTACTTGTGATCTCTGTCTGTCAAATAAATAAATAAAATCTTAAAAAAAAAAAAACAATATTCCTATAATCAAATATGGAGGAATCTGAGAACAGACCTAATAATCAAATATGGGAGGAATCTGAGAACATTTCTCCAGAACACTGGAAACAGGCTTTAATGATAGAGTGTGTTTCTTTAGTCCTACTTCATACAATTATTTATTATTATTTTCTTAACAGCTTTTTTTTTAATTGAATGCCTACTGCATATCTTGTATGATAGTAAACAATTCTATATACTATCTCATTTTAAATGCACTTTTTTTTTAAGATTTTGTTTATTTATTATAGAGAGAAAGGGAGAGAGCGAGCACAGGCAGACAGAGAGGCAGGCAAAGGCAGAGGGAGAAGCAGGCTCCCTACCAAGCAAGGAGCCTGATGTGGGACTCGACCCCAGGACGCTGGGATCATGACCTGAACCGAAGGCAGCTGCTTAACCAACTGAGCCACCCAGGCGTCCCTTAAATGCACATTTTTAAAAATTGTTTTCACTTGTCAAGTATCCAGCACTATAGCTACAATGGACTATGACTCAGCAAAAAAATGTTGATCTGTCTCTTTCTTTTTTTTTTTCTCTTTGCTGATTTGTTTTGTTTCTTCAATTCCACATATCATAAGATTTCACTCATATTGACAAATTAAGACACAGACTCTTGGGGTACCTGGGTGGCTCTGTGGGTTAAGCCTCTGCCTTCGGCTCAGGTCATGATCTCAGGGTCCTGGGATTGAGCCCTGCATCGGGCTCTGCTCAGCGGAGAGCCTGCTTCCTCCTCTCTCTGCCTGTGTCTCTGTCTACTTGTGATCTCTGTCTGTCAAATTAAAAAAAAAAAAAAAAAAAAAAAAAAAAAAGACACAGACTCTTAACCCTGCAGAACACACTGAGGGTCACCAGAGGAGAAGGGGGTGGGTGGATAGAAAAGTAGGAGATGGGTATTAAGGCGTGCACTTATCATGATGAATAAAATAAATCAAATGAAACGATCTTTAAAAAAGAAAAACGGCCTATATGAGTATAAAGTTTCAGTTCTGCAAGATGAAACGTGTTTTGGAGATGTGTTGCACAACGATATGAATATATACTTAGCTACCAAACTATATGCTTAAAAATCGCCAAGATGATACATTTTATATTGTGTGTTTTTTACCCCAATTTTTAAAAATGTAGCACCATAAAGCATGCACATTATTAGCAAAAAACAAGCAGACTCTTCCTCTTGCCCCACGTGAAGATAATGGTAGATACGTATGTTTTTGCATGCTTTTCACCCTTAAAAATAACTTGCAAGGGAGCTCACCAAATGCCTTAAAGCCTCCTTTTTCTGGTTCAGCGCAAAGCAGAGGAACAACCACGCGCATGCATCAGAGCTGAGGAAATGCCTATCACAGTGGATTCAGATCACAGGTCAGACCAAGGAGAAGGAAGCACCTGGATCTCATTTACCTGTCCAATTCTATGTTGTATTTAAGAAGCTCCAATGCAAATCCGTCTCTTAAAACCATATTTATTTCTCTGAGCCTAGCGGTCAAAATCAAAGGAATGTCCTTTCTTATGAGGTGGCTTTAAAATATGTGTCCCCAGGCAAGCAAGTGTGTTTAATATGTTGCTAATGGTGGCGTGGGCCAACGTAGATGGAGGGTTCCTGATACAGCCAGCTGTGTGGGAGTGTGGACCTACCTGGGCTTGTCTAATTCTTACTGTCAGCATCAACGGAAGGATTCGTGCTCCTCGGAATTGAAACCCAAGTAACTGGTCTCCAGGGTCTGTGAAAACTCTTGCCAGCACCCCAGCGTTCAAACCATAGGTGGAAAAACAACTCTTCCTTGCTGTTTCCAGCAGAAACACACTCTCCTCCCCCACACCTTAGATCATTGCACACCTGTCCAAGCCAGCATGAAGGGCTTTGAACCCGTCTTGACTATCTCTGGTTGCTGATAGGTTTCCACCGATTGAATGAACATGGACACACTCAACGTTGCCTGTGTAGATGAGACTCAGTTAGGGAAGATGGGGACATCTGCATAAAGTTCATGGACACAAGGCAGACCAGCAAGAGCAAATATCATGTGGGAATAAAGCCCCAGAAGAAAGAAGAGGAGAGAAGAGAAAGCAGTTTCACTGCAGGTAGATGAATATGGTCATTTTCTGGAACAAAATGACTTTTCAGTTGGGATTTGCAATGCTAGGAGTCTGGCACAGAGTGATGGGGACAGGGGAGTGACATGGGTGTGGTCAGGGAGGGGGAACACATGGAAAATACACATGGACCCAGAGGAAGAGCAGAAGAAGGGGTTAAGGAACTGGGAAATGCAGACAGAAGCCATTCACCATTTTATGTCCAATAATAACTTTCCATATTCCTCTGACCCAGAAAGGATTCCCAGAGTCACTACTTTCAAGTTTGGGCATATTTCCTAATCCTTCAAGTGCAATTTAAAAAAAACAAAAACAAAAACAAAAAACAAACAAAAAAACACAAAACTAAACAAAACAAAGAAAGCAATAGTAGTGACTTTTGCACACACCAGTTTGTGCGGAGTAAGGGGAAAAATAAAAGCATGCTTCCTTCTCCTAATGTCCTCCATGCTATCCCTTATGTTCCAATGAGACCATATGGTAATTGACTCTCTCTGCTTGACTTATTCCACTGGACATAATCTCCTCCAGTCCCAACCATGTTGATGCAGAAGTTGGGTATTCATCCTTTCTGATGGCCGACTAATCTTCCATTAGTAGAAGGAAGGGAAAAATGAAAGGGGGGGAACCAGAGGGGGAGACAAACCATGAGACTATGGACTCTGAGAAACAAACTGTGGGTTTTAGACGGGACAGGATGGGAGATGGGTTGGCCTGGTCATCGGTATTAAGGAGGGCATGGATTGCATGAAGCACTGGGTGTTATATGTCAACAATGAAATCTTGGAACAGCACATCAAAAACTCATGGCATACTCTGTGGTGACTAACATAACATAATAAAAAATAATTAAAAAATAAACAAAAGCATGGAAATGCCTTTGCACAGTGGTTTTCACACAACATGTTCTTCATAAAATAATCAAAACAACAAAAATCCAAAGCCGGAAGAATTTACTAACGACCCAAAGAGTTAGTGGTGTGTCATTATAAAAGTTTGCAAACCTGAGCTTTTTTTTTTTAATTAAAAAAGATTTTATTTGAGAGAAAGAGCATGAAGTGGGGGGTGGGGAGCAGAAGGAGAGGGAGAAGCAGACTCCCGACTGAGCAGGGATTCCCAACATGGGGGTGGATCCCAGGACCCTGAGATCATGATCTGAGATCATGACCAAAGGCAGATGCTTAATGGACTAAACCTCCAGGTGACCCTGCAAACCTGAGCTTCATGGATATTCTTTCCAAGCACACTTGTCCTCCTTATTTACAGAATCCATACCCACCAGTACACCTACCACTAGAGCTGATTGGTAATGACCCTGTCAATAGACTTGGCACTTTTGCTGTCATTTTCAGACAAGCACGGAGTGGGAAAAAAAAAAAATGTGTCTCCTGCTACACACAATGTCAGCTAAGCAAGACCAGGGTGACACTCTGCCTCCTCATTTCCCTTCTCAGACATCAAATCAAGTGTTCTACATGTGGTCTGTTGGGTGCCATGTTTTTGTGCTTCTTGTTTGTGATTTTCTGTTTAAAATGGTGCCATGTGTGCTACTAAAGAGCTCTCCACTGCTCCCAAGGGCAAGAAAGTTGGGGTGAGCCTTACTAAGAAAATACATATGTCAGGTAAGCATTGTTCAGGCATGAGTTCTCACGTTGTTGGCCTCCAATGTAAATCAATCAACTATGTCTGGTCGATAAGGTGTCTTTAAATAAAAACACATGTTTAAATAAAAACACCCAGTTCCATTGGGTGGTTGTGCCACCAGAAGCTCCCAGGACCCTAATCCTGTATTTGTAGTTCACTATTTAGGAATTCAGTGCTTATAGTGACTTTGTAGGACATCACAACTGTGGATAACAAAACTGACTGTAATCCTCATTTTTATTTCTGCTGGATGGTGACCTCCATTGACTCGAAACCCGGTGGATTTGCTCGTTTCTACATTACTGCTCATTACTGATGCTGGACTCATAATAGGCCTTTGATAACATCAGGGCAATAAAATTGTCTTCACAGGGTTACAAGGAGCACCCCAGTTCCATTTAACTTAATGCCATCCAGCCACAATGCAAAATGCATTCCATTTGTTAAGGAGGTGGGACCTCAGAGAAATGAAATGCATGAAATTTCTGTACTGAATCATGTCTAAATATAATGTAAAATAGCCATGATGTGGAAAAAAATGGTCACTTAGAGCCCAGCATCATAGTGAATGGTGTTTTAGGAAAGCAATCATTCTCTGAACGTTGACCTTGACCAAACGTGTGCTTCAAACAAGATAAGAAATGACAAGCACACAATCTCAAGTGTCCAGACACCTGGGGCATGAGTTTTCCTGTGGTTCCTGTTAACAGATGATCACAATTTGGGTGGCTAACAGCAAAAGAAATGTGTCCTCTCACACTTCTGGAGACCAGACATCCGAAATTAAGGTGTTCTGCTCTGCCTCGGCAAATGCTAGGGAGAATTCATTCTTTGCCCGTCCCAGCTTCTGGTACCTGCAGGGATTACTTGTCTTGTGGACACATCTCTTGAAATATCTGACTTTATAGCCACGCTGCATTCTCCTTGTGTGTCCATCTATTCCTCTATGTGTCTTGGCTCTTTCCACAGTTTGGCAATTGTGGACATTGTTGCTATGAACATTGGAGTGCATATGGCCCTTCTTTTCACTACATCTGTATCTTTGGGGTAAATACCCAATAGTACAATTGCCAGGTCATAGGGTAGCTCTGTTTTTACTTTTTTGAAGAGAAACATCCATGCTGTTTTCCAAAGTGGTTGCACCAATTTGCATTCCCACCAACAGTGTAGACAAATGGATAAGGAAGATGTGCTCCATATACACAATGGAATATTACTCAGCCATCAGAAAGGATGAATATCCAACTTTTGCATCACCCTGGATGGGACTAGAGATTATGATAAGTGCAATAAGTCAAACAGAGAAAGTCAATTGTCATATAGTTTCACTTATTTGTGGAGCCTAAGGAATAACATAGGGAAAATTGGAGGGGGAGAAGAACCAAGAGAGACTGTGGACTCTGGGAAACAAATGGAGAGTTTTAGAAGGGAAGGGGGTTTGAGGGTTGGGTGAGCCTGGTGATACCTTGATACCCATCAAGGAGGGCACAGATTGCATGTAGCACTGGGTGTTACACGCAAACAATGAATCTTGGAACACTACCTCAAAAACTAATGAGGTACTCTATGGTGACCAATATAACACAATTTTAAAAAGAACAATAAAGCTTAAAAAAATTTCTCTATGCACGTCATACAAGAATCCTCATCCTTGGGGTGCTGGGTGGCACAGTAGGTTAACTGACTGACTAATGGTTTTGCCTCAGGTCCTGATCTCAGGGTCTTGAGATCAAGCCCTGCATCAGGTTCCTGCTCAGCATGGAGTCCGCTTAAAAGACTCTCTCTCTCCCTCTGCCCCTGTTCCTTGCTCACTCTCTCTCTCAAATAAATCTTAAGGGGAAAAAAATGGGGGGGGGCGGGGAATAGCCATCTTTGGAATTAGAGTCATGTGATTAATCCAGGATGACCTCTTCATCTCAAAACACTTAACTTAATTGTATCTACAGACAGACTGCAGGGACTCAGATATAAAAAATAACTTTCAGGACCATCATTAACCTACTCACTTCAACACATATGCAGAGAACCACAGAAAGTAGGAAATGATCCTTCTTTTCTTTTTATTTTTTTTTTTATTTTTTTAAAAGAATTTATTTATTTATTTGACAGACAGAGATCACAAGTAAGCAGAGAGGCAGGCAGAGAGGAGGAAGCAGGCTCCTCGCTGAGCAGAGAGCCCGATGTGGGGCTCAATCCCTGGACCCTGAGACCATGACCTGAGCCAAAGGCAGAGGTTTTAACCCACTGAGCTACCCAGATGCCCCTCTTTTTTTAATTTTTTTTAAAAAAAGATTATATTTTGAAGTAATCTCTGCACCCAACATGGGGCTCACACTCACCACCCTGAGATCAAGAGTCACATGCTCTACTGACTGAGTCAGCTGGACGCTCCTGCAGATGACTTTTCTGATTCAACACCAGAGCAGAGAGAACCACCACGCAAATACCCAGAGAAGCAAAACAAATAAACCCAAGGTTTCCCAGGAGGTAACTCGGCAGTATGGGATCTCAGTAACAGGCCAAATTCCTATCTTAGCATGTTCCCAGAATTTAGGGAAGATGGCATTCATCCTACAAAAGCTCATTTAATGGCAGTCAGTTACAGGGAAAAGGAACAGGGGACTGTAAAAATTTGCATTAAGTGGAAAATCTATGAAAAACACATGCTTATCATCTGTGCTTCAGAATTGTGGCTGACAGATCGAGCCCATAAATCACGTCATTTTTTTTCAAAGACAATCAATGGGTGAACCCAGCTAATGTAAAGTGAAAACAAGCCCGGAGGCTCTAGAAGGAAAAGGGTAAAATCTGGACTTGTCCTCCACTGTGGGAAGTATGTGGAGAAAGAATGTAGGCTTAGCAGTTTTGCCTCGTTGGCAAGGAACAAGTGTGCATGTGTGAATTATGAATTAAACATGAATTAAAAGTGAACACCAAATTTGGAGCTCTGTGGGTAGCATCTGGGATGCCCTGAGGAATTTGGCTGGTGTGGTGCCAACTGCATTCATTTGTCCTTGGGTTCATTCATGGAGCAACTGGGAGTTGCTTGAGTCCTACTGGGCATTGCTCAGAAGCGTACATAGATACGATGACCAAGATCCCTGCTCAGACCAAGTGAGTCTTGATGTTGTGTTTGCACCCAAAGAACCCATGTTCATTTCTCTTCTGACCTCCAGGAAATGTGTGAAGCTGGGATCGTTGCTAAGGGCAGATCACGGACAACCTCCCCAAGACCATGCATAGGTCAACGCACCTGCTCACAGAATATGGTACACCTTCGCCTCTGTCCGGGAAGCAGGTGGCAGTGCCAGATGAGCTTCCAAGAACGCTTCTGCCATTTTGGGGTGGGGGGATGATCCTCTGCTGAACAGTGTCCAGATTCACAAAGACTCCCCTTATCCCCCACCTTGGGAAGAGGGAGAGCTCCTTGTAGGAACCGGGCAACCACATGCTTTCTCACTGCTCTGAAATGGTGACCTATGGTCATGAGGTTGAACCATGGTGTACTCTGGGCCAGTGCCTACCGACAAGGAAACCTTTTGCAAAGCCTTTTGTTCCCCCATCGGTTACCCTAACTTTGCCGTGGCCACGGGAACAGGATGTTGGCAAAGGGGGCGATGTTTTCTAGATTCCAATGATTTAACTAAAACTGGTATGCCGTAGTTGCTGTTGCTACTGTTAATGTTGTGTTTGGTTTTAATACCGAGGAATTTGTGGAAAAAAGAAACAGTGGTGGGGGTGACATAACTGACTCAGACATGGTCTGAAACGCTCCTTGGTAAATTAACAGTATTTTAGGCTTCCCAGTGTGAGAACAAGGGAAAGACGCATGAATAACGAGCTTCCGTGCCGTTTACAGACATCTTGGAAGAGCATAAATGGAGGCAGTTCTGTAAGCGCTAAATGTTCTGCCAAGGGTGGAGCTTGAAACACGAAGATGTCCTCATGTCCCCAAAAGTCAGCAACCCACCAAAGCCTGGGACAGCATAAGTTCTCTGGGAAACACATCTCTGCCCACTTCACTTAGGAAGCATCTATATTATAGCGGGTTGAAGGGTAACCCCAAGACATACGTCCGCATCCTAACACCAGCTACCTGGGGAACGGGAACTGCTTGGTAAATACAGAATTTGCAGAGGTAATTAAAGGAAGAACCAGGATGAGGTCCTTCTAGGTTAGGGTGGTCTTCAATCCAATGACAGATGTCCTTCTAACAGACAGAAGAGGAGACACAGATACACGGAAGCCATGTAAACACAGAAGCAGATTTCAAATGATACCACAAGCCAAGGGCTGTCTGGAGCCAAAAAACCTTTTTTAAGCTAAAAATCCTAAAAATATTAAAAGATATAAGTACAGTCATATGTCTAAAGGCAATTTTTTTTTCCAGGTTTTGAAGCATGCTGGCTATGGCCTTGAGGGTGGGATCCCTCCGAACATGCTGGTTGCTCTTATCCTGGAAAGGGAATGCTTTATCCCTGCCCCCTCAGGGAATCAGGCTCAGGAAACCCCACAGACCAGAGAGGCAGGCGTATTGTGCTAACTTGGGAAGTTTTGGCTCCCCTATGTTTTTCAGGAAAAGAAGGAACGGGAACCATAAAGATCTTGGTGGGCATCACCAATCTCTATCTGTGACTCAGAAGGGAGGGTTAACCTCTCTGGCAAAGACCATTAACATGGGACCAGATTTTTATGAAGTAACCCAGTGCCTGGTTTCTTCCTTCTGGAAAATGGGCCAAGCTCCCCCTCAGGTTCTGGGGAGGGAGAAACCTTGCGTCATGCTCAGCAGTCGGGACTCTTGAGCAGAATGATAGAATTCCCAGGCTCAGGGTCACAGAGTGCTGATAGCATGCCGTGGTTACAGAAGGGGGAAGCAACCCTAAAGAGACAGCCCCATGATTTAAAAGACCTGGATTCTGGTTTGCAGCAAGTCTCTTATTTTTATTTTATTTTCACCATCAGTTAGTGGACTTTGAGCAATTTGTTCCAAATAAAAGTGTTGCTGTTGTTGTTTTTAACATGTTCCAAAATCAAATGGAGAAAAAGTAAAAAGTAAAATTAAAAAGGAAAAAGGAAAAAAAAATGATTTTTTGTTGTTGTTGTTCCAATAATCTCTGATGCTTTTGAGCTGTGTGCAACGGTGCCACAGCACACAGCTTTCGGGGATATAGGAGTCAAGCAAACCTACCCAAGTGTTGTTTGACCACATCCAGGAGGAACCACCGGAGGACCAGCCCACCCTCAGCTAAGGCCAAGGTCTGTGACCATCCATGGTTACATGTTTAGTTAGGTTGTGTGCAATTTCCAATCTGAACCCGGAAACCAAACACAACAGAGGACAGGACTCTCACCACATCCAGTTGGATGGGCTCAGGATCACGTTCTCCTGACAGAGGGAACATCTGGTTGACAAGACGTCATTCTGGGGTTAGGTCATCCTGAGCCAGTAAGAACCGAGGCCATAGCCCTTGGTGCCTCTATGAATCATTGGGGGAGTGATTCCCCCCCAAAAAGCACTTTGAAACTCAGCTAAATTATGTCTCTGTCTGCTTGGAGTAAAACCTTTTATGCAATTGAGTTTATAAGCATCTGTTTATCTGGCTACATCCTTAGCAAAACAGTTTTGAGACGTTATCTAAATAATTGGTACACATGAAATTAAAATGTGGTGGTTTCCTCCTTGAGAGCTGTGGGTTGACTATTTGGAGATAAATCAAAATTTTGATATGCCCACATTGTAGATGAATCATCCAGTGTGCTTCGGTCTTATCAGGAATGAATCAGCTCATTTATTTATTCACTCATTGACTCAACAGTGACTTTCCCAAGGCTCACCATGTGGCCACCATCGCCTGGGGCACGGGGAAAGCTGCACACATGTGTCCCTGATGGCATGACCTAACCAGATTGGCAGAACAGAGAGGCAACTCAGGGAGATTCAAATCAAAACCACATTGAGATACCACCTTTCACCAGTTAGAACGGCCAAAATTAACAGGACAGGAAACAACAAATGTTGGAGAGGATGTGGAGAAAGGAAACTGACTTACATTGTTGGTGGGAACGCACGTTGGTGCAGCCACTTGGGAAAACAATGCATAGGTTCCTCAAAAGGATAAAAATAGAACTACCCTATGACCCTGCAATTGCACAACTGAGTATTAACCCCAAAGATACAGACGTAGCGAAAAGAAGGGCCAAGAGGATTCCAATGTTCATAGCAGCAATGGCCACGGTCGCCAAACTGGAAAGAACCAAGATGCCCTTCAACGGACGAATGGATAAGGAAGATGTGGTCCGTATACACTATGGAGTATGATGCCTCCATCAGAAAGGACGAATATCCAACTTTTGTAGCAACATGGACGGGACTGGAAGAGATGATGCTGAGTGAAATAAGTCAAGCAGAGAGAGTCCATTATCATATGTTTTCCCTTATTTGTGGAGCATAACAAAAAGCATGGAGGACATGGGGAGTTAGAGAGGAGAAGGGAGTTGGGGGAAATTGGAAGGGGAGGTGAACCATGAGAGACTGTGGACTCTGAAAAACAACCTGAGGGTTCTGGAGGGGATGGGCGTGCGGGGTTGGGAGGGTCAGGTGGTGGGTATGATGGAGGGCATGTACTGCATGGAGCACTGGGTGTGATACATGCACAATGAATGTTGGAACACTGAAAAATAAAATAAAATTATTTAAAAAAAATAAAGGCGTGCTCTTAACAAAAGAAGAAGAAAAGAGAGGCATCTAATGAAATCATAGAAAATGTATAGCACGGCAGTTTTCAGAGGGCATGATGGCATTTCTGTCCTTCTGGAGAACAAGGCCTTAAGCCAGTTGGCCCAAGGATGTGGACATGATTTAACCCAGACACTGTCATTTCCATGGTGGAAACAGCAACTCTGCAGACTTCACCATGAGGTGCAGGAGGACCCATTTGCTATTAAAGGCAAGGTTGTGGGTTTTGCTTTGAAGGAGATTTACTTCTCAGAATTTGTTTGGTCGCCTACCTCTTCCTCCAGTTAGCTGTGCCATGACCGCGATCAATTTATATATGGACTTTTAAAAGAAAGAGTGGGGACAGGTCCTATCAATGGAATCATATACTAGATGGCCTCGTGCGTCTGGCTTCTCTCACTGAGCACCCACCATGATTTCAAGGTGCTTCCACGGGGCAGCAGAAGTCAGAGCTTTGTTCCATTTCATGGCTGAGTCATAGTCCATTCATGGATGGATGACCTTGTGGGAGACCATCCTCCCCCCCTTCAGTGGACACGTGGGTTGTTTCCACTTTGGGGCTGTTGTGAATACTGCTGCTGTGGGTTTGGGGGTGATGGAAATATTGCAGAACTGGAAACGGGTGATGGTTGCACGATACCATACATGAACTTGTGCCACTGGGTGATACTCTTCAAAGTCATTACAATGGCCGGTTTTTTTGTTATGTGCCATGAAAGTGGGGAAATGGTGAGCATTGGCATTTTAGGAGATAGACCCTTGATGCTGAGCGCATAAGACATTTCCATTACACGACGTCAGTCTCCTTAGTAACTCCCTGATTATGTAGTTAAAAATAAGAAAAAAAAAGGAAAGGAAGAAAGAATAGTCATGGTGGAGTCAACCTTCAGCCTCTCGATGCTAATTCTTGGAATAGCTTTCTGACATCGCTCGGTGTCAGTCTGTGTCCGGCTCTGTCTCTGTCATGCATCTATCTTCTTTCTTCCTTTCTTCCACCCTTTCTCTCTCTCTCTCTCTCTTTCTTGTTTGCCTGCTTGCTTGCTTTCCACCATCTATCTATTCATCCATTAGATAGATATCTATGTCCCTATCGTCTGTCTACCTACCATCTATCTAACCGTCCATTCCCTATCAATCTATCTATCCATCTACCTATCATCTATCTATCCATTATCTATCTACCTATCACCTATCTATCATCTATCTATCTATCTATCTATCTATCATCTATCTATATATCATCACACTTATCTACCTACCTACCTACCATCTATCTAACCATCCCTCCCCTATCTATCCATCTATCTATCCATCTGTCATCCATCTATCTTCTTTCTTTCTTTCTTCCGTCTTTCCTTTCTTTTTCTTTCTTTCTTTCCACCATCTATCTATTCATACATTATCTACCTACCTACCTACCATCAATCTAACCATCCCTCCCCTATCAATCTATCTATCCATCTATCTATCATCTATCTATCTATCCATTTTCTATCTATCTACCTATCATCCATCTATCTATCTATCTATCTATCTATCTATCTATCTATCTATCATCTATCTATATATCATCACACCTATCTATCTACCTACCTACCATCAATCTAACCATCCCTCCCCTCTCTATCCATCTATCTATCATCCATCTATCTTCTTTATTTCTCCCACCCTTCCTTTCTTTTTCTTCTTTCTTTCTTTCTTTCTTTCTTTCTTTCTTTCTTTCTTTCTTTCTTCTTTCTTTCTTTCCACCATTTATCTATTCATACATTATCTATCTATCTACTTACCATGTATCTAACCATCCATCCCCTATCAATCTATCTATCTATCCATCTATCATCTATCTATCTATCCATTATCTACCTATCACCTATCTATCTATCTATCTATCTATCTATCATCTATCTATATATCATCACACCTATCTACCTACCTAC
Organism: Mustela erminea; assembly: GCF_009829155.1. NCBI lineage: Eukaryota > Metazoa > Chordata > Mammalia > Carnivora > Mustelidae > Mustela > Mustela erminea. The sequence goes on along the minus strand of NC_045635.1, from coordinate 1,731,795 downwards.
CTACCATCAATCTAACCATCCATCCCCTATCTATCCATCTATCATCTATCTATCCATTATCTATCTATCTACCTATCATCTATCTATATATCTGTCATCTATCTATATATCATCACCTATCTACCTACCTACCTACCATCAATCTAACCATCCCTCCCCTATCAATCTATCTATCCATCTATCTATCATCTATCTATCTATCTATCCATTTTCTATCTATCTACCTATCATCCATCTATCTATCCATCTATCTATCTATCTATCTATCTATCATCTATCTATATATCATCACACCTATCTACCTACCTACCTACCATCAATCTAACCATCCATCCCCTATCTATCCATCTATCATCTATCTATCCATTATCTATCTATCTACCTATCATCTATCTATATATCTGTCATCTATCTATATATCAACACCTATCTACCTACCTACCTACCATCAATCTAACCACCCATCCCCTATCAATCTATCCATCTATCTACCATCTATCCATCCATAATGTTTCTACCTACGTACCTACCTACGTATCATTTATCCATCCATCTATCCACCATCTATCATGTATTGTCTATCTATCTCATCGATATCATCTATCTATTATACGGATGTATGTGTCTATCCACTCACCCACCCACCATCTATTACCTATCGTCTACCTATCCGTCCACCTTCCTGTCCCCCTCCCACCCCCTTCCTTCTCCACTCCTCTCCTCTCCTTTCTTTCTCTCTCTTTGCCCACTCCATCTCTCTCTCTTCCTGTTTCTGTCTCTTTCTTTCCCTCTCTCTTTAAGTCAGCTGCATCCCTCCCAGCACCGAGACGACCTAAAGCCCCATCTCACCACATGCAGCCAACACTTCCCCTTATGGAAAGACATCCCAGGTCCGAGCAGAACTTTCAGCTCTGGCTCCGCACATGAGTTCCATCTTCCCCTACCATTCCCACCACGGCCGCTGGGCCTCACTCTGTATCTTGGATGGGGGACCTCATGTCTCCACAGTGCTCTTTGCATCTGCTACCCTCAGTTTGGAGACTCTTTCATCTTCTGTTATCGTTTGATTTTTTTAAATATTTTATTTATTTATTTGACAGAAAGAGAAAGATTGATCACAAGTAGGCAGAAAGGCAGGCAGAGAGAGGGGGAAGCAGGCTCCCTGCTAAGCAGAGCCCCCACCCCCTGAGGTGGGGCTCAATCCCAGGACCTGAGATCATGACCTGAGCCGAAGGCAGAGGCTTTAAGCCACTGAGCCACCCAGGCGTCCCTCGTTTGAATTTTTATGCCAACTTAGAGTCCTAGTTAGTGCAACCTCTGCCTTGAAATGTCTCATAATGTCCCCAGGTCGGCATGAATCTGTCCTCCCTGTCCATTGTTTTGTTGTGTGTTTACAACCTCTCCCATTGCATGTGCATGTCTTGATGACCTCTTGATTCCAGAAATGTCTCTTCTCCAAACTGGATGCTGAGATGCCAAAGAGGAGAGACTATGTCTTCTCCTCTTTTTCACCTCTGCTCTCACCATCTGCGTCATTAACATACCCCTATCCTGACATGCACCATCTTCTTCATGGGCTGGAACCCAACAATTCCATCAGAAACATTAGCAACCGAGTTGGCAAGCTCATTCCGTGGAGACATTAACCAAAAATAAACGTGACTTCACTTCGCTTCCATGAACAGCAACATGAAGCAACCCCGTAGCTAAATTTAGCATGAAGCAGAGAGGGAAAAATGCTGTCATTCCCATTTAATGAGATGCTCACTGCCCACGCTTGCAGGGGCCATTCTGCCCCTGGCCAGATGCTGGCCAAGGTGTATCACACATTCATAGAACTGCGCAAACACACTTCCTTTTACTTCCTCTATTTGTTGAAAGCACATGAAAGCTGAGCATGGCAAAGCTCGCCTCAAATATGACCAGATCCAAATCCAGCCTTGGGTATAACCTAAGGCATGAAAATGTGCGGGTTTGTGACAAGCTAAACACTATGTCACTCTCCAAATTATAAAAACCATCAGTTCATGCATAAAGATAAAGAAACTGTCAATAATTCACTCTATCTGTGTATACATGTATCTGTGCATATAAATAAGTTTCTGTTTAATTCCAGTTTATACATGAGTTTTTCCTCCCAAATAAAACTCTGGGATTCTGGTTGGGAAAGATTTGTGCTCTTAATCGCCAAGACGGTGTCAAGTTTCTTGGAGGTAAAGAAAATACAGGGTGGATTTGGACACTTGCCTCAGGTCTGGAAGTCGGCCAGCCTGTGTGAATTCAGCCTCCTTTTCTAGATAAGGAACGAGTCAAATGGGTTTCATTATATTCTTAGAGGACTGTACCTTTCCTACGTTCCAATGCAAGGCGTGACCTCTGTGATTATGCTACCAGATCCCAGCAGGATTTAATATAAGGGGTATTTTTATTGGCTCTTATTTGAGAGGGTTTATTTATTAAAAAATGTCAAAACAATTTTCTATAAGGTTATTTCGGCTGGAAGGCAAACCCATAATCTATAGTCATGAGGTGCTATCCCATGGCATCCCCTTTAACTTAGGTTGAGGTTTTGTCCAGGTATGAAGCAAAGTGACCATCTCACCCCATGGCCCAAAGATGTCACCCTGTCGCATACATCCCCATGACCTAGGACCTGGAGAAGAGGCGTTCTGATGAGGGTTGACCTTTGTGGTCACGTTGGTCTTTGAGGTGCAGATAAGCTGCACTCTGTACCCCAGCCTGCGAGTGACGGAAAGCAGATGCCTTTCTTAGAGTTCCAGCAAATGAAAGGTGTGGGGAGGGGCTGGCTCGACCCACTAGTTCATTCTATTAATCACACGTCCAGCCAACACATGCTGTCCCTCTCCTGGCCCTTGTCAAATCAATCATGCATAACCCTTTCATTGCCTCTAGGAACAGATGAAGGAACGAGCAAGGGAACTAGGTCATGCACGACCTCTTTGTGCACATCAGGCTTTGCCACAAGTGTAGGGAACGGGGCAGACAGCAAGAGCAGATGTGCACAGTTGAAGAGTGGATAAGAAATAGTTTCTTCTCTTATGTTCCATTTAGCCTTCCTAGCATTGGTGGGTTGTTCTTGGTGCCACCACCTGGAGATGGTCATCATCACTAGCCATCAGGGAGATTCAAACCAAAACCACATTGAGATACCACCTGACACCAGTTAGAATGGCCAAAATTAACAGGACAGGAAACAACATGTGTTGGAGAGGATGTGGGGAAAGGGGAACCCTCTTACACTGTTGGTGGGAATGCAAGTTGGTGCAGCCTCTTTGGAAAACATTCAGAGGTTCCTCAAAAGGTTAAAAATAGAGCTTTCTTGGGGCACCTGGGTGGCTCAGTGGGTTAAGCCGCTGCCTTCAGCTCGGGTCATGATCTCAGGGTCCTGGGATCGAGTCCCACATCGGGCTCTCTGCTCTGCAGGGAGCCTGCTTCCTCCTCTCTCTCTCTCTGCCTGCCTCTCTGTCTACTTGTGATCTCTCTCTGTCAAATAAATAAATAAAATCTTTAAAAAAAATAAAAAATAAATAAAAATAGAGCTTTCCTATGTCCCTGCAATTGCACTACTGAGTATTAACCCGAAAGATACAGATGTAGTGAAAAGAAGGGCCATGTGGACCCCAATGTTCATAGCAGCAACGGCCATGGTAGCCAAACTGTGGAAAGAACCAAGATGCCCTTCAGCGGACGAATGGATAAGGAAGATGTCATCCATATAACTATGGAGTATGATGCCTCCATCAGAAAGGATGAATATCCAACTTTTGTAGCAACATGGATGGGACTGGTTGGTCCCCTGGGTGTCCTGTTTCTGGCTGCTCTCTCTCCTGGCCCCAAGCCCTCCTCCCATCCTGGAAACAAACACAGCAAAAACAACACAAATGGGAAGCAAGCTCCAGCTCCTCACCATCCTATTGGGTTGGTGGTGTTCCCCCCACGGTCTCCGTTTTAGGGTTCCATGTTTTCCTAGACACGTCATTTATCAGACTTTCTTGACCTCAGCACAACTCCTATTTGGGGCCGGATAGTTCTTTGTGGTTGGGGGGGGGGGGCTTTCTTGTGTTCCCCACCCATGAAACACCCATTGGCCAACTACACAACTATAATGGTCCACAACTGTCCCCAGTCATTGCCAAATGCCTCCCGTGGGGGGAGATGAGTTCATCCCTCATTGGTTAACCACTAAAATGGATAGAAGGACAATAAACCAACAGCAAATAGTCTGTCACGCTAACATGTAGCTTCTCAACGTTCCTATGACAACACTCAGAGCTGGACCATTCTCTGGGGTGCGACGCCCAGTGCATTGTGGAGGCTGAGCAGCATCTCTGGTCTCCACCCACCAGATGCCAGTAGAATCTCCTTTTCCCAATATGACACCCAAGAATGTCCCCAGCCATAGCCGAGCATCCCCTGGTTGGGGGATAGAGTGACTCCTGGTGGGGAGCTACTCTTCTAAAACCTCCTAGAACTCTTGTATCTGCCACACATGGCATCTGTCTCACCCTTTTTACTCTGTGTCTTGAAACCACACCCTGAGGTGTTTCAACCCTGTGTGTTAACTTGGGGTCAGACATTCTTGTTGCCTTTGCCATTTTAAAGACATCCAGGATGAGCGCTCACCTTTCCTCATAGTTTTCTGCATCCTCTAGTCAAACTTCGTGTCTGACACATCCCAACCAGGCATGCCTCTGAATGCGTGTTGCTGAGGGAATGGCTTTTTTTTTTTTTTTTTGTCTGCACATTTCAGAACTCCCGCTAGCATTGCACAGCTGTGCGGGCTGATCAAAGTTTTCTAGGATTTTTCAAACTAATTATATATGTCTTCTCTTTACACGTCAGAGAATGGGCTTCCAGGAGAGCTCACCAACCCGGGTCCAGATGTGACTGGACATTGAACTAATTTCTGCCACGATCAAAGAGGCCCACCAAGTCTGCCTTGATCCTACAGTTAAACCCAGGTGACAGGCCCTGCACCAGATGCTTGGGTGCAGTTACAGACCGCTAAGAGGGGGAAGTAGGGGGAGCAGTTACCATTCCATTCACTGTCGATTACCCTGAACGTGCTGATCTATCTGGTCTGATCTCGGAAGCTAAACAGGGTCGGGCCTGGAAGACCAAACTGAATAATTTGAAGCCCAAATGGATTCCTGCTACAATTTACCCACTTGGGTTTATCCTTCTCTCTCTTTTTTTTTTTTTTTTTCTTTTTGGGTTTATCCCTCTCAAACACCTGTGTGATGTCCATTTTACAGATCTGAACTCAAGGTTTAATAGTTGTGAGAAACAAGGTTCACAAAACACCTCCAATATGGATACCCTGAAAATCCAGTGGCTACGAGAAAATAACACCCCCCGACACACAGTTTATTCCTGCACAAATGCACCATAAATGAAGAAAAATCCATCGAGGGACCTCCAAAGTGGGGAGGAAATCCCACTTTCCCTTTGCATTATTCTGTGAGGCTGATGAAAGTTATTAATCTTCAGGAAAGTGGCATATCACATTTTTAAAAGTCCATATTCTCACTGGATCATGATTCCATAAAATAAAATAGTATTCCATCAGAAATCACATGGCCAAAGTGTTTTGCTATACATTTAAAAAATATATGTATACACTCATCATATATCTATATGGTTATTACATATATCATTATATGTTATATTATTATGTATTATTATATCAATAGAATTACATACTATGTATTATATAACTTGTATATTATATATATATCTGCTTGTGTGTGTATGTGTGTATAATTTGTACATCAGTAGATGAACAGAAAACAAACCCTACATAAAACCCACTGGTTTGCTTCAACCCATTTGTGAAAAGCAGCCCATCAAATCTCCTGCGTTCTTCCTACCTGCCTTCCACCAGGATGGATGGCATTCTTTACAGTTGGCTGGACACAGGGTGGTCTACGATCAGTAGATCTACAATCCTCTAGATGGGCCAATGACAACCCTCTGAAAACCAGACCAGTAAATCAGACCAGTAGATGCACTTGGGTGCATACCCTTTCATAGCCTCAAAGCAAAAGTATGAACATCGCTTCTAATAGTATTTTCTGCCTTGAGACCTAACATTAGATTTCAATGTAGATTATTTGATTTAAAAAAAAGAAGCCAGTGACATTAGATGTCATCAGTAGTGACATTTGCTAGCTTAAAGAGTGGGAAATAAGCAGACTGAATGTACTTTCATCTATGGGACATCTCAGAAAGTCCACAAGTTCATCTGTGTCTGAGACAACCATCCAAGGGTGAACTACAGCACTGGTCATGACCATGGGTGGTCAAAAATGGAAAGAAACTCTTCTATTAGGGGAAATGTCTCTAAATGGTCCTCATATGACACACTCATCCTTGAGGAGGCATTGCTTCTGGAACTATCGACATAAAATGTATCCGAGTTAGCCAAACATCAATGAACTCACTCCAGAGAGGTCTTAGAAAGAAGGTGAAAGACTGAATTTATGCAAATGTTTGAAGTTCTCAGTGCATTTCACAAGATTGGATCCCTCTAGGTTATATTTAGCCAGTGGTGTATGATTAAAGTATCATTTTGCCTTTATGTTGTCCCCTTCATAGGTCCCTCAGGTATCTAATATACACCCAGCCCCAGGGAGAGGACAGGAACCACAGTGCATGGTGTCGCCAGATTAATCTCATGAAAACACCACTTAGACTCAAGAGAAGCCCTTAATCACCACCCACCACCAACAGGATGGGGAGAAGAGTACATAACCACTCATTCAAAACTCAACATTTATCTTCTTGGAATTACCGTGTCTTTTCTCCAAGGTGCCCCCAGGAAAGCTTGCTTACCACTGGCCAGTGACCTGCTCTAGAATCACCAAAAAGCCAAACTCAGCAAACTCAACTCCTCCCTCTAGATGTGAATGAGCCACAGATGAGGTCAGGGGCCAGCCACGTCTTGGGAGCTGCACGGGTCTTCAGTCCTGACACTGAGTATCCACTTTGAAGCCCAAATGTCCCTCCATCCATGGGTTGTGGGTTGGCAGGCTGTCTTCGGGCAGAATACTGTTCTTTTTTGCTGAAGTTTCAGGGAATGGAAGTGGCCTTCCTATGATTATCTTGCCACAGCACAGCAGAATTTAATATCAAGAGTATTTTTACTGGCCTCTGGTCAAGAGGGTTTGTTTATGGCAATGTCAGAAGGGTTTCCTCGAAGGTTATTTGAGGTGCAAGGCAAAGCCCACAATGTAGAATCATCCAGTTGACGGTACTCAGAAAGCTCCATGGCCAGGAAGGGGCATGCAGTGGGCAAGTCCCATGAAAAATTGGGGAATATCAGGACAGTTCAGAAAGATGAGACGGAGAACTCAAGTGAGGGCCTCATTGGGGCAGGAGTATGACCTCCCTTTGCTAAGACTCCCAAAGGCAAAAGCAAGGAGAGGGTCCTAGTGTCAGCCAACCACGTGTTAACGAACATCAGTCATCATTCTGGTGTCGTCGTTGGAAAACTTAAGCCAGGGGGTCCAAGGAGATACTATCAGAGACACAAGAACCAACCACGAGATCAACAAACCATTCCACCTTGAGGGATCCTGCCAAGTCCCAATCCCAGGGTAGGAGGGACATTTGGGCTTCGAGGTGGACACCTTGTGTTGGGATTGAAGCCATGCCCTGATTGATGTGCTGGTCAATGCCACTGGTACTTGGCTGGCCCCTGTCCTTACTCATGGCTGGACAAGTAGGACCTATGAAGCCTAGTCTGTGCCCTAAGTGAGTTTGAATCCTTCAGGCTCTGACATTTTCACATCTCCTTCTTCTGCCTGTCCAGACGTCACTATTCTGAATGGTCAGAAGAAGCCCCCTGTTCCCTGTGAAGTTGCCCCTGGTCTTCCTAGCAGTATGGGCCCCCTCCCTTGTCTAGATGCATAGAACTTTTAGGGTCAAGATCATTCAAGCACCCTCCTTCCTTCCTGCAAGTTTGAGATATTCCATGGTGCATACAGCTTGGAAACAGCTTGGAAACACTGGCACCCAGTTGGAGCCTGAGATTTTGTGCTGCGAGGTCATCGCCTGAGGGCTAGGATTCTGGAAGTGTAAGAGGCTCTGACGACCTCCGGGCTTGATTCTCTCTGTTTCTTTCCAGGCATCACCATCACCGCTGTCCTCTCATTACAGTGCTTGGTCAGAGGGGAGTCAGAGGAACTCTCCAGCAACCCCCAGGTCCTACCGCTCAACCACTCCCATGGAGATCCAACGTATGACACTATATGCCTGGTATTTCTTGAAAGCTCTTGGGGGAAGAAGCACATGTAACTGCTGTGTTGAACAAAGATGACTCATCGGGCGTAATCACAGCAATTTTATTTTGTCTCCTACAATCCCTTTCAAATATATTCTGTGGGAGTGGAGGGGAGCTCTTTCTAGACCTCTGGGGGAAATCATAGGCAGACTTAGGATTTTTCATGACTTTTCTCTCCTGGTTCTATGTGTGTGTGTGTGTGTCCTTCTGGGTCCACCTGCAACAAGTGTGTGTCCTCCACTCCCTCCCTCCTCCTGGTGGGAATCACTAGCACAGAGGTCACTATTAAGAGAAGGTTTACCAGCTGTTGTAATCTCCACCCAGTAGAATAAGTTCACTGGTGGAGGCGTGGGGAGCATGCTTGGGCCACCTGCCAAGTCCCCTTTCCAGTCCAGCTGGAGAGGCAATGGACAGAGGTCTTTATTTCTTTCTGACACCCCTATGGGTTTTGCAGTGGGCTTGCAACCCAGCGGGGTGCTGTACATTCACTGGCTTCTCCAAGACCACAGGTCAGGGTCTAGCAGAGACCCTGCTAGATGTTTGGGGCTCCACACTTCATGCTGTGTTGAAGTATCATGGTTTTTCATGGGGCCAGACAGAGGCAGCACAAAGCTCTGGCCATGTGGACCTGTGACCTGATGGCTTACAGCAGCTCACCCCATGGCTAGGGAGTTTGGGGACCCTCGTCCAAACTTGCAACTGATGTCAACAGCGAGGGTGCTCTTGGGGACCCCAAATTTACAACGGGTGTCACCACCCCTGAAGGTTCACATGCTTCCCTATTTTCCTGCCTCAGGCATTCCTCTGTCCTGGGGGGAACTGAGTGGTGGGTTCCATTCTACACAAGCATGGAGGAGAAGACAGGTTGCACCCAATCTCTTTGCTCCCAAATTAGCTCTGACCTTATTCACATAACTGTTTGGGCATGATCTAATCCCTGTAGATGTCTCCACTGGCCAAGCCAAAGCTTCCCTTCTGGGTTATTCTGAATGCTGTCACCCAATGTGGGGTTTGAGACAGAGAGGTATGCAAACAGGACTCCTTGTTCCTGACAGTGACAAAGACCAAAGAGCAGCCTTACCTGTCCAGGGACAAAATGCTGCTAAAAGAAATCACACCAAGGATTTGACCTAGAGTCAGCAGACTTGTCTGAGACCCTTGGTGTCTTAAAAAAATATATCACTCAAATATGGTGTATATATACAGACTATGGGTGATTCTTCAGCCACAGAAAGAAGCAAAATACTGATTTCTGCTAGAACGTGGATAAAAGTCAAAGACGCGCTGAGTGGAAGAAAGCCATCACAGAGTGTGGGAGCCCAGCGATAGACTCAGAGAGTGTCCACCAGGGGGTTGGTGTGGGGGATGATGGAGGGAAACAGTGGAGGTCCTGAAGAATATGGGTTTTTTGGGGAAAGGGAAGTTGATGGAAATGTTCTGAACTTTCTTGTAAGCAATGGGTTTGCACTCCCGTGGGCATATATTAAACACCGTTGAGTTGTACACTTTGAACGGATGAGTAGCATCGTGCATGAACTTTAACTCAAAAAAGTTACTTTTAAAAAACCCATAATTAAGTGTTTCCTCCCATTTATCCATACCGGTTTGGGACCCACCTGTCTGTGCACATCAGAGCCTGGGTGTTCCCTGTGGCATGCCCACATGGACCGCGATTCTTGGCCACAAACCACAAGAGTGCCTAGGGCAGCCAAATGCATGCTCGTTGAGACCTAATTTATACCCCACCCACTTCCACATGCGATCAAAGGCCTGGAGGTTGGCTTCTAATGGAATCACACACGCACATGGTTGTTAAAAGAAAGACCCAAGAAATGCCACAAAGCAGGTGTGATACGAAAGGCGCAATTTTCCAGGAGCCTCAAAGAATGCCCAACACAGTCTGTTAAGCCTCCTCAAGACACAGACCTGAAAGCCTTTCATTCTATTTCCATACTCGGAGTTCTGGAGGATTTTTCTTTTTCTTTTTCCTCTTTTCCCCTGCAATGCTGGAAGGCTTTAAAATGTCCAAAGGCGGGCGCCCTGGGTGGCTCAGTCGATCAAGCATCTGCCTTCAGTTCAGGTCATGATCTCAAGGTCCTGGGATAGAGCCCCACATCGGACTCCTTCCTCGGTGGGAGTGTGCTTCTCCCTGTTTCTCTGTCCCTTACCCCACTCATTCTCATTCTTTCTCTCTCTCTCAAAGGAATAAATAAAATGTTTTTTAAAAAATCCTAGGCTGACCCATGTACAAGTTTTCGACATGTCCTCCACTGGAAGGCAAGCACATCTCCTTCCCGTTCCCACTCGCAAGAAGACGTGGTAATCATTGCCAGCGTGTGCAAGAAATCAAATTCCCGATGAGCCTTCCACATCCCCAAAATGTACAAATGATTTTATAGTTGCAACACATCTTAAAAAGTTATTTAACGCATGCCTTCTTGTTGCAGCAAAGACGGCAGTCACAAGTACAATAAAAATTAGTTCCACGAAGATACACAGCTAATAAAAGACCAGAACTCCCCGCCTGCATGAACCATGCTTTTGAAAATTGCTGTCGGGTATTTAAACGTTGCCCTTCAAGCATTTTCTGACTCTGGTGCCTGACACCATAAAAATAACTTTGAAAGAACGCTTCTCGGCAAGTTCCGTTTTCTTCTATGGACCACAGGGATCTCCGTGCCACTCACCCCTCACGGGAATTAACACTTGACTTTTGAGAATTGGAGATGGTTTTGTTCATCCCAGATGTATAATCAGAGACGTTTCGCCCTAATTTTGGTAACATATGGCCAAGTCATGGTCTAGTTAATATTCCATGCCTGCATCACTAATCACCACAAACTCATGGAAAGATCAAGGCATCTACAGACGTCCTGTGTGATGAGCACGCTTTGTGGCTCATGGACGACAGTGTTTTCACTGGAACGGCCCTTGGCCCATCGTGAACTAAACACCCCCAAAGGCGCCACTGCCTGATATTATCACCCTGCACGGTAGGATTTCAATATATGAATTTGGGGGTGGGGGACACAAACAGGTAGGCCACCACACACATTATTTATTCTTGACTTCCATTGCTATGTTTTTCCATAACTCGACAGGGTTCTGTTTGCTTTTGCCCATGTGTGTGGATTCTTCTCAACCTCATGATTACATCTCATGAACAGGAAATTTAAAGTGAAACAAATGAGTGTTGTTATAGGGAAAGAAGTCAATGTTACAGCGTCTAGTACTTGCTTTTAAAAAAAAAATTGATTTATTTGAGAGAGAGAGAGACAGAGAGCATGAGTTGGATAGATGGTGTAGAAGGAGAAGCAGACCCCTCACTGAGCAGGGAGCCTGATGCGGGTCTTGATCCCAAGGACCCCGGGATCATGACCTGAGTTGAAGGCAGATGTTTCACCAACAGAGCCACCAAGGTGCCCTCCAGTAGCTCCTTTAAGAAAGATCACTTTGAATATTGTTTGCATCCTATGTCCAGGTGACCTTACTGGCGTGTGAAAGGACACATTGGACACAGAGAACCCATATACACAGTACACATGTACGATACTACCATCACCTCCAAGAAATCTCAAAATGTAATCACATTATCAGCCAACAGAGGGGAGTTTTCCCCCGATTTCTTCCTCCGTGTGTGTGTGGATGGTCAAAATCATGGCGGCAGGGTACCTTCCACTCTTGACGGTCTATGTCTCCCTCCAGCTTGTAGGCGATGGGAAGCCGTTGTGGGGGATTTGAAAACAAGAACTGATTAAGCCAAGATTTAAGAAGACTGATTCATAAAGATTGAACTGAATGGTTTCACAGAGCAAGGCAATGACTTTAGAGACACACGTGTGTGACCTCGACATTTGACACTGGGGCATCTGTCTTTTGATGGACACTGGGGAATGACAAAGAAAGGAATCAGTGTCATGCTGTCAAGCCCGTGTTAACGGTAAGAATTTTGGAAATATCAAGCCAAATATCACACAGACATTGTAATTTTCATGGAAAGTTCATAGAGTTCTGCTAACAGGGGAGGCATACAAAGGACTAATCAAGAAGTTATCAAAGCAAGAACCAATTTAGTGAAACGCCTTCCATCCATGTCCTGTTTCTCTAAAAATAATAATAAGAAGAATAAGAATAAGAATAAGAATAAAAGAATAAGAATAAGAATAGGAGGAGGAGGAGGAGGAGACGATGACAAAGAAATTTGTTAATTCTGGAAAATGGGATAATTTCTTTTTATTAAAACAGACGTTTTGACATCCCCAAAGCATCTTTCTTTTAGGTTTTTTTTTTTTTTTTTTGAGATATAATTAACACTCGTCCCTGTACAAGTTCAAGGCGTACACACCATCATGACCGACCTCCATTGGGAACAGCGTTATCGTGCATTAACTCTCAATCTTGTAAACATACATGGACAAAATACTCTCAGCCTAAAATTTTAAGAGAACTTGAAGAAAACGTTTCTTTGCAAAAATCTGCTTCGTGTTTGGCAAAAATGAAACACTTGAGTATATTTGACTCATGTTTAAAAACCAGACCTGACTGCTCCGGTTACTTAATCTTACTTTCCAAGAAAAAAAATAAAAAAATAAAAAACCTAGAAGACAGTTGCACATAATCCAGAGAAATGTTTTCTTAAAAAAAATAATAATAAACACTGGGCTATGAGTTGGGAATTAATCTCTGAGAGTTGAAATCTCTTTTCATATTTTTATATCCGGTGTCTTCTGATACTAGTAGATCACAAGGAAACATGAAAATTGGTGAGAGTTTTAAAAAAGCTCGTTAGTACTATGGTAAGTTGAATACAATGGTTTGCGTTGGAATTATGTCTTTTGACTAGATACAATAATATGATTCAAGCATCATAGGAAAAGGGTTCTAGGGATGTCTGGGGGGATCAGTGTGTTAAAGCCACTGCCTTCAGCTCAGGTCATGGTCTCAGGGTCCTGGGATCGAGCCCCACATCAGGTTCTCTGCTCAGCGGTAAGCCTACTTCTCCCCTCTCTGCCTGCCTCTCTGCCTACTTGTGATCTCTGTCTGTCAAATAAATAAATAAAATCTTCAAAAAGAAAAAAAGAAGAATGTGTAGGATTCATATTTAAAAAAAAAAGTTTTAGATATAGCCCATTTTTTGTGTATCAGAGACAGACTCCGCGTCTTACAGAAACACAGGTCTTTACAGAAGATTCATAAACATTAGTGATAGAAGGGGATCCTATATATCTTTGGAAGGAATATTTTAAAATCGTGCAATTCCACAAATACTCAAAAAAAAAAAAAGCCAATTCAGCGATACTGAGTTTAGCATTCCTGTTCTCAGGCGACAACCTACGTAATACCGATTTGCACTGTTTCTACTTCAAAACGTACCATCTTTATTTATTATTGCTCATCTCAGAAACAGAATTCACATAAAAGCTAGAATTTCTAGGTTTGGGTCCACGTCTTTCTCAGCGCCCTTCCTGGCAATTCTGAGGTCACCAACCCCTTTTGACAACCGAAACTGGCTAAGTCAGAAGGATGGACAAAACAGTAACATGGATCCTTCCAACCACGCTTGGATATTTTTAATGAAAAATGTTTTTTTTTTTTTTTACCAGAAGCAACAATGCATTCATCAAAACTTTGGAAAGAACAGAGTGTGTGAGATTGCCAATGAGTTTACAATGTAAGAATTTCTTTCCTTTTGCAATCAGGGGTTGGGGGAAACCGAAGTTGTTCTTTCAAGTTAAAAGTGTTTGGAAGGGCTGATCTTTATAGACCCATGGAGAGGACCGCAGCAGAAGGAGTGGTGCGGGGAGCCAGCTGTGAAGGACGTGTGGGGACCGTCACCTCCCTGCATCTCCTGGGGAAGGAGGTCACCTTGAATATTCACCTGCTGTGGCCGTGCTGATGCAGCAACACATGCGTTTTCAAGAAACGGGGGTTCTAATGAACGATGACAAAAACGCAAAGCACAGAAGAAAATATGTAGACTGCAAGGAGATGTCTTCTTCAAAGGACCTGTAGCCTCAGTGGCAAGGGACACAGGAACACACTCATCCTAGAAGAGGAGGAGACGCCACTTAAGGAATCAACCCAACAAGTTACCGGAAGGTCTCCAGACAATTTGGTCGTGCTCTTGGTGTGTGGAGCTGGGAATCTGGTTGAAGGTTAGCCGAGCTAGGACAGGTGGGTTGCCCAGCATGCTGGGGCAGCCCATCTACAGGGACCGCACACTCAGCATCACAGAGGATTCAAGGCTTTTTATCGAAAATGTGGGTAGCAGCGCTTTCAAGTCCACTTAGAGGGACACAGGCAAGAAAAGGGCTTTTCAGCAAAGAAAAAAGAGCTCATTTGTGGTACGGGAGGCTCTGCCCAGCTTCTTGCCCCCCCCCCTTTTTTTTTTTTTGCATAAACAAACTTCAAAGGATATTTTCTCCCTGACAAGTACAGGCACCACGGAGATTTAAAGTTGCACAAGCTGGGTCTACAATTAAAACTACAGAATAATTCCGATCATTAAAAAAGCAAAAGGCACGGTCTCACCTGCCATGCAGAGAGAGCAGGGTTTTCTCATGAGGTCTGGGGCCGTTGTGCGTCCAGGCATGCCTGTGTGTGTGTGTGTGTGTGTGTACGTGAGGGACACATTTTAAAAAACCAGGAATCTACCAGGAGGAACGGAATCACGGGTGCAGAGAAGAAATGCTTCCTGTGCATGACGTTCTTTGCTTGTAGCCTGTCATAATGACCTCTTTGCGGATCCCATAAAGCCCCCTGGCATTTTATAGGAGTGCATGAGGACAAATCAAGAACTTGCAGGACTTTCTGTAAATTCCCCCAAGATCTTCCCTTCCCAGCCCAGGACATGCAGGGAGGGCAAGCAGCCCTCAATCCTCCCAGGCACACAAAACCTTGCTTACCAGATCACGCACGCTTTTCAAGAAAGCCGGTTTGCCTGCACTTATTTTTCTTTCAAGAAAATAAATTGAAAAAATAAATCACAGACGTTGAGTCAGTCCCGCGGGATGTGCTCATCGAGGCTTAGGATGCAAGGCTACGGCACCCCCTAATCAGCTAAGATGACCTGTTCCCACTGTTGCAGTAGAGCCCGTCAAGGGACTCAGAGGGAGCCTGAGAATCGTGTGCAGATCACGGGATGGGACGGGACAACAGTAATAATTAAACTCGTGGCTTCAAAACTTCAGGCAAAGGAAGAGAGCAGACGTTTATTTGCTTAGCGCTCAATTTCTAAGTGCCCCCCACCCCAGGATCCGGCGCGGAAGGAAGGGCAGCCTCCCGATGGCCATGGCATGCCTTAGATGTGTCTGAGGCATGCTTGCTTCGGATCTCATCAGCTGGGACACTGAACATTGCCAAAGAAAATCTTTGGGGAAGAACCAGCTTTTAAAGATACAGTCTTTAAAAGCAGAGCTGGGTCCCCAGATTAAGGGGAGGCACGTGTCTCAAACACCCAGGACACTCTTAGCGGGGACCGAACCCCCATCACGCCCAGGACCCAAGTGGGCAACCAGACAGGTGGCACTGTGTAGGGTTCCTGGATCAGGATGTCTGTCTCCGTACACATTCTGCTCAGACACCAAGGTGTACTGGGGACCTCTTGCAAGTCCAGATTGGGACTCTTGCTAGGGTTCAGTGTAGCCAAGGGGGTTGTGACGATGGATCCAGACAGTCTTGGGTGGAGGAGATGGAAGCAGCCTGGCGAGCAATCCCAAAGAAAGACAAAATGGCGGGACGGTGTGCCCAATGCCCCCAGTGAGGGTTCTGGAGAGCCAAGAAAGGGAACCGCCACCCACCCGTGATGATCCAGTGGAAGTCAGCATGCACGTGTGTCTATGTTCTCGTAACTGTACCATTTCTGCGTCATACTTCCGTGAGGAAACTGAGTCATCCCCTATACATGACCATTGTAGCGCATGGACATAGTGCAAGACCGTTTTCCATAGTCTGTTGTCAAAGAACAGGAAAACAGCCCCTTTGCAGAAACACACGGGTAACGATCCAACTTGGGGGGTTGGCAAGCATTTCTCATGTGCGTCTTTGGCGGTAGAAATCTCATTACCCCCATCCTCACCACCATGTGGAGAGGACATCTAAGGGACTCAGGGAGATTCCTGGACTCTTAAACTTAATATGACACTGGAAAGAAAAATAACAATAAACGTGCAGATTTCCTTAAAAAGCATCACGTGAGACCCTTGGCCTTGGCTCGTCCTATTTCCTGCCTTGACCCTACATGTTTCCTTCCCCTCCTTTATCCCCAATAAGCCCCCCCAAAACCCAAAAGACCTTGCTTCTTTGATGACCCCTTTTGACACCAATAGCAAAGGATTTCAGAACCGGTCTTTGGCAAACATCGCAAAGAAACGCTTGACCCTCTGCCGTCCCATGAATTGGACAACGTCTCTGGGAACAGACGTCTGAAACTTGTACAACTTATTTTTATCTGCCCGAATCGCACGTTTGGCAGAACATGAGCCTCTGAGTTCCTGGAGAAGGAATGAGGCAAGTTTTCTTCTTTGAGTCGCGTTGAAGGCTTTGGAATAACACTGGTTTACGGTTCTTTGATGTCCAACATTTAAAGGTAATAGAAATATTTAATCCGATTTTTATGGGGATGAGGCACATTGTCATTTCAAAGGGGCGTCTGTATGTTCTGTTCTACTAATGATTGTATATCCTGGGCACGTCCAAATGCCCCAAGGATACCGTGGTGGAAATAAAACCCAGTGGGACTACATGGAGCAGAAATATGGCGGGCATGCATGCTTGGCTCTGGGGCCGCAAGGTGGGTCTACCATCATCTCAAGGGTATGTGTCCACAGAATACAACATGGGAATAACGTCCAGCCTCCGACGATTCTATCACAGGAATTTTCAAGGATCTCCTGGAGACGTTTCAGAACACGGCCCGCCCTTTCCTAACCAAGTCGACAGATTAAACGCAGTTCCGAGAACCTCCTTCTATTTACACGGATTTAGCAAATCGTTAAAACCCGTCCAGCGTCGTTAACTACACACGTAATAGCTCA
This sequence comes from Mustela erminea, assembly GCF_009829155.1. Lineage (NCBI taxonomy): Eukaryota > Metazoa > Chordata > Mammalia > Carnivora > Mustelidae > Mustela > Mustela erminea. The sequence continues at coordinate 1,714,455 of NC_045635.1, read as the reverse complement.
AGCATCCTGATGTCTGCGGCTTACAGAGACGAGGTTCCTGGCTTCCCAAACACACACCCTCGTTCTGGGCTCACAGACTCACTCTAAAGGCTCTGGACACCTGAAAACACCTTCCAGATGGGCAATAAAATCCTCATTAAACCAAGTTTCCTGGTAGGAGTTCAATGACTTGTTTTTCCCGAACTCCACTCACAGACGACCTCAGATAACCAAGATCTCCCTCTGCCTTTCCCGCTAAAGGCTGACCCTCCAAGACTGTTTTGACTCTCCCCCTGGCTCTCTGTTTCCTGTTTTAAATTAAGCAAAACCTTTCCCAGATTTCTGTTTTCTTTTTTTATAAAAGCTGTCTCATGAGGCTTAACAATGATCCCAATATTATTTTTCTGTGCATCAAAGGTGGATTCCATAGGCAGCTTTTTCTGCCAAGACAAGATTTTACAATTCATCCTTCCAAAAATAATGTCACGTTCCTGGTGACATGGTCACTTTATTCACACAGATACCACTAACTCCCTGGCTAAGGGTATAGGTTCGGTTTTCAGAGTGTCCTATAGGATCAAGAGTTCAGGGAAATACGCCTTCCTGGGTCCCCTTCCTTGCTGGGTTCAGTAACAACCTCAAGCAGTCGAGATTATAAATGAAAGACAAATTCACACATAAAAGAATGTACCGCTACCATTTACATGGTTCCTCTGTACCATTGAGTTTGTTGACCTGGTAACAAGAAAAGCCCTCTTCTCTACATAGATAGTCAGATTGGTGAAAACTAACTCCTTCTGCCCTACAGAGAAGCCATCTACCATCTCTACCAGTTTGTATCTCTGATTGCACGTTGTGTGTGCAAGACTTTAGTTTTTCAGAAGAGGCTCTCCATGGAGAAGACACTTTCTGCAAACCGTACCTTTATTTGTAGTTTTTTTAGGATTGGCTCTTTCTGTTTTTTTTTGTAGTGGATCAGGTTGCAAAAGATACTTCTGGGTCAAATTCCTGGAACCTGAGAACGTTGCCTTATGTGGAAATAGAGTCTTTGGAGATGTGATGAAGGGAAGTATCTGAGATGAGCTCATCCTGGGTCAGGGTGGCCCTGAATCCAAGGACAGGTGTCCTCGTAAGAGACAGAAGAGGAGACACAGACACAGAGGAGAACCCACGTGAGGATGGAAGCAGAGATGGGAGGGACGAGGCCACCAACCCAGAAGCTAGAAGAGACAGGAAGGACCCTCCCCTGGACCCTCTGGGTGGGAACCTGTCCCTGCCCCACCTGGATCTCAGCAGCCCTGCCCCACCTGGATCTCAAGACTGCTGGTCCCCAGAGCTGGGGAAGAATGGATTTCTGTTCTTTCAGGTCCTGGTTTGTGGTCATTCGGAAGCAAATGCACACAGTAATATAGGTTGTGCATTTAGGAGATCTAGCAAATCTCTCTTTACTCTTAACACGATGCCAACAATCTGTGGCAAGTTTCCCTTTGTGCATTCGCGCAAGTTCAGGATTCTGGGTGCAGTGAGGGACATGGGAGGCACCGCAGTGTGGTGTAAGAAATGTCTTCTCTTCCCAGAGGGTTCTCCTCGACTCTGGGTGAACACGGCGCCTCTCTGGGCAGTTGGAGTGAATGACACGTGGGTGGAAGCCCTCTGGCTGGTTGGCATGCCGGGGTTACATCTTTGCACAGTTGTCAGAAGGCAGGTGACCCTGGATGACCCAGGATGTGGCATGGGGGACAGAGAACCCAGAGAGCTCCATCATCCAAGGCAGATGGGATAGCTTACTGACCTCCCAGGCTGCAGCGAGGTCAGCAAAATAGAGCAATTTGAGAAGAAGGCCTCGTGTCACTGCCAGAGCTGGACTTCAAAGTCCGGGGGACATCTGTGTGACCGATGGCTCCAAGAAGGTCTGGACCCTGCTCTACAGGCGTGGTTTCTCCAGTCCATCCTGCCCTCCTGCTTTCTCTTGGGGCTTCAGAATGTGTTCCTGCAGGGGAAGACGTGGCGAGTAAGAGAAGGAAAATGAGCCCTCCCAGCTGCACATGCCCTCTGTCTTGCCACAAAGCACACCAACTGTTTAAAGGTGGTCACAAGACCCACTGCATGTTTCCTGATCTTATTTGACCATAAAATATCTGTCTATGTGTGTGTGTGTATTTGTGTGTGTCTGTGTGTCTCTCTCTTAGTATCACTGTGTCTCTGAGTCTGTGTGTGTCTCTGTTTCTTCATTTCTAAGAGCCCCCACCAATATCTCAAAGAGCCAGATTTTGCAGAAGAGTTTGTGGAAAACACTCATTTGCACAAACGTCCCTGAGATTTCTGTCTGCAGTGTCCCTGACCTCCACGTTCAGCTCCAACTTCACACGTGTTCTTGAGTATTTGAAGCCACCCGGCCGCCATGTCCATGTGCTCCCCTCTCCCTCCCACATAAGGATGATAAGATGTGTCCCCATCTTGATGGCCCTGTCTATTCCATCTAATGTCTTTGTAGACATTAGGACTAGAGATCTGATCTCTCTTCTCTGTATGTTGGTTGTCTCTCTGTCCATGTTTAAAGAAAAAGCTGTTCAAGGACACAGTGAGAAGGTGCCCTTCTATGAACCAGGATGAGAACTCTCACAAAAAAAAACAACTCTAACCACAGTTTGACCTTGGACATCCAGCCTCTGCATGTTTTGGTCAAGCTGCCCAAACTGTGCTTTGTGATGGCAGCCTGAGTGGACTCCTACACTGCTGTGGAAGCCTCCATTAACCATCCTTCCCCTGGTTTGCACCATCGCCATCCAGACCATCAGCGACGGCTGCATAACTGGTCAATACTCAGTTAATAAGTAACCTGCCCAGTTTTCTGTGAGGCAGCTGCCAAGAGACATTGCCTGAGTGCCTGAGAATTTGTTAAGTTTGCAACCATATGGCAAGTTATATATAACCCTTTAACCTTTCTTTTTCCTTCCAAGTGTTTTTTTTTTTCTTTTCTTCTTCTTCTCCTTTAGACATGTTTTACCAGCCTTTTGCCAAGACTTTCATCATTTTTCATTTGTCCTTGGAACCCCATCCAACTTCTCCAGGTCAATGTGCTCTGGCTTGCTGTCGGCTATGACTCTGAAAGCCAGCCCCTCTTGGAATGAAGATCTGAGGACCTTGGAGATACCAAGAGATCCAGGAAAGCTCCCGCAATGGGACTCAGGTGTGTACGTGGCTTGGTTTTCTTATATGAGTCAACTACTTCCAATAATAGGAATACCGTGATCTGGAAAGTTTTATGAAGCTCTATCGACTCATTCCCTTTATATCTGGGTCTCGGCCATATTCTAAATACTTAATAACTGAGCTTAGGTAACACATTCTAGGCATGGAGGTCAACACAATGGACTCCAGCATCAGAGTCTATAAATTGACTTTGTGACTATTGCTGCTGCCTTGTCTCTTATACCCTTTTTGGTGAGAGTTGTGTTCCCAAAAAAAAGCTATGTTCAAGTCCAGAGCCCCAGTGTTTGTGAATGGGACCTTATTGGGAAACACGGTCTTTGCAGATATAAATAAGCCCACATGAGGTCATTAAGGTGGGTCCTAATCCAATGTGACTGGTGGCCTTATAAGAAACTGAGAATGTCACGGGAAGACACAGATACATGGTGAGAAAAGTCACTGTATTGATGAAGGAAGAGTTGGAAGCCATGTGGCCACAAGCCATGGAATACCATGTTTTTTAGACAACCAGTGGTAGCTGCAGGAGGCAAGAAAACATCCTCCCATCAGATTTCAGAGGACATGTGACCCTGCTGACACCCTAATTTTAGACTTCCAGCCATAAGACAAGCAGTTTATGCAGTTTTAAGCCCTTCTGTGTTACTTTGTTATAAGAGCTCTGGAAACATACAATATGCCCCTATCACTGAGCTCAACCCAGTTTTACCTAATTACATCAAACTATTGACTGAAAATATCCTGCGTGCCCCAGACTTTTCCAACTGTGGCTGGTGAACATCAAACAGGGACTCCTCCTTGCACGGTGGTGGGCTGAGATAAATATTTCATTGATCTCAGGCAAAATAAGAACAATAAATATGTCTACCCAACTAATCTTCAATCTATCTACTCATACTTCCAAGGGTCATATTGCTAATAGATCTTTGGAGAAAGACTATTGTTTTGTCTAGAGACTAAGACTATTTCTTTCTTATCTTCTGAATATTAAACTGTCTTTATTTTAGGAAATGTTGATCTCACATAGTAGAAACAATGGGAAATGCAGTCAACCTTTTATCTGTGCTCAAGACATTTTTTTAATGTTTTTACTCATCTGGAACATAAACACGAATGGAAATGCCTACAGTGTAAGTTATAAGGTGAACAGTGTGTAAATACAACACTTTAGGGAGCATTTTTTAAACATGCCATGATTTGAGATCATGGCACCCATCTTTGGTAGACTCGTTGCCAAGGTGAGATTGATCTGTGAGGGTCACATGGATTTGTCCTTTGTCAAGACTGGGTTGAACTTTGAAGGGAAACCAGATTTACAGATGCATCAGTTACAGAAGGACGTGAGACAGCATTCCCAAAGAATGCAATAAAAGGTCACAGTGTGTGATATAAAACCAAGAGCAGGAGTGGTTAGGCAGGTAGAGACCTAAGTTGCCTGCATCTGGGCAGCTGGGAGATCTGACCCAAACCTTGATGAACTGCTGGAGGACACAGAGCCCTCAGAGTCTGTTAACATCCAAGCTGTGACTTCACGGAAACTCCACATGTGTCCTTCTCTTAATTATGGCGATTGAACAGAAACTTCCTGCTGAGGTATGGATGTCCTTAGGTTTTATCCCAGATTACAAGTCCTGAATGTTAAGCTAGACATTCACCAGAGATGAAGGTGGGGAAAAAATCCAGAGGAAGGGGAATGTCAACAGGGCCACAACCACAAAAAAACCAGAGGTCCAATATCCAGTGACCCACTAAATGCAATTCATGGCCCTACAAAAAAAAAAAAAAAAAAAAAAAAGATTCACAACTCTATTACAGTTTTATGGTGGGTTATGTACTTTGAAGAGCCCTCTTGTTGCAAAACTGGGTCCTCAAAATGGCATTCTGCACACCATTCATGGTATAACAAGAGTGGCAGGTGTCTCCAACTATTTCCAACTAAGAGTAGAAGCTCTCTCTCCAAATAAGAGTAGAAGCAGATGAACTGGGATTTTTACAAGGAGGTGACCAGGCAGGTGGGTTGCTTTGAGGGTGTCTGTCTATGGCACACGTTCTGTCTGGTTACTAAACCCATGGGATAGAAGCTGTGTTTGGGGTTGAGGCAGTGACAACCAGACTCTCCCAGAGCCCAGGTTTTAGGAGATGGATTATGTGATCCCAGGTAGCCTCAGGATGCCCATGGAACAGAGTCCATTTTCCTGGAGGAAAGCACATTCTCCAATTTTAAACTTAAATTTGGGAGACACTCCTGGGCCAAAGAAGAAATGATCATGGAAACTGCATGTCAGTAGGAATTAATTTGCAATAAAAATGCTACCCGACAAAACTGAAGGGAGTAGCAAAATGGTATGGGGAATGAAATGCATCCTTCCGGTATGAAGTGGGGGCTCATAGTAGTATAAATTGGAAATTAATGCATTGACTATACTTCATAAGGAATTAGATAAAAACGAGACAGTAAATGTAAACCAAGTAAAGGAACATGCCAAAAAAGACCAGAAATCAATAAAAGACATGAGGAACATGAGGAACATCCTCAGGTCCACCATTGTGGTGTGAAAGGGACATATGAAGAAGAAGATGGCTGTCATTTATGAAAACAGAGACAGAAATGCAGTAGGAATGCACACAAGAACATAATCACAGAAAAGAAAATTTTTGTGTCAAGAAAAATGAAAAGGGTTGAATTGGCTTTGATCATGAAAATACACACACTCAAACTCATCTCAAGAAGTCGGAAGTTTGATCTGTTTATAGTTAATAAAAAAAAAGTATATCGCCACTTAAAAATGTCTTCATCTATAAGATCACATCCAGATTATTTACAGACAAGTTCTACCAAATGTTCAAGATACCAATTATTCTAAAATACATAGAAATCCAAGAGACAGAAAAATAACTACTCACTTATTCATCCTTTCATGCCGAAGTAAGCTGTGGCCCAAACACTAGACCAGATGAGACTAAGGAAAGAAAACTCCAGGCTGATTGAAGTTTATTTAAAGATACTGAAAGCAAAAGTCCTTCTTTTTTTTTTTTAATTTTTTATTTTTTATAAACATATATTTTTATCCCCAGGGGTACAGGTCTGTGAATCACCGGGTTTACACACTTCACAGCACTCACCAAAGCACATACCCTCCCCAATGTCCATAATCCCACCCCCTTCTCCCAACCCCCCTCCCCCCAGCAACCCTCAGTTTGTTTTGTGAGATTAAGAGTCACTTATGGTTTGTCTCCCTCCCGATCCCATCTTGTTTCATTGATTCTTCTCCTACCCACTTAAGCCCCCATGTTGCATCACCACTTCCTCATATCAGGGAGATCATATGATAGTTGTCTTTCTCTGCTTGACTTATTTCGCTAAGCATGATACGCTCTAGTTCCATCCACGTTGTCGCAAATGGCAAGATTTCATTTCTTTTGATGGCTGCATAGTATTCCATTGTGTATATATACCACATCTTCTTGATCCATTCATCTGTTGATGGACATCTAGGCTCTTTCCACAGTTTGGCTATTGTGGACATTGCTGCTATAAACATTCGGGTGCATGTGCCCCTTTGGATCACTACGTTTGTATCTTTAGGGTAAATACCCAATAGTGCAATTGCTGGGTCTTAGGGCAGTTCTATTTTCAACATTTTGAGGAACCTCCATGCTGTTTTCCAGAGTGGCTGCACCAGCTTGCATTCCCACCAACAGTGTAGGAGGGTTCCCCTTTCTCCGCATCCTCGCCAGCATCTGTCATTTCCTGACTTGTTGATTTTAGCCATTCTGACTGGTGTGAGGTGATCTCATTGTGGTTTTGATTTGTATTTCCCTGGTGCATGAAAAAGTGCTCCATATCACTCAGCATCAGGGAAAAGTCCTTCTTAATGGAAATCTGTTTGAATTATCTCCTTTAAGTCAGTAACAAGACAAAAATTTCTGTTATCACTATTTCTGTTCATAGAAATTCCGCTGTGGAATTCCACAGTGTTGGAATTTCTAGGGAGGAGGGAGAGCCAGATAGAGATGGAGGGAGAGAGGGGGAGAAAGAGAAGGAAGGAGAAATTCATGGCATGGAGTGAAAAAAGACAAAAATACATTTGTGAACAATTTATATAAAAACCCTAACAGGTCTACAGGATTTTAAAGTATAGAAATATAATAGATTAGCTGTGAATATAATATATAGAATCAATTTCATGTCTGCATTAGCAAAAAAAAAAATTAGAATGTGAAATAGTAAGTCTTCCTACAAGAACAGAAAAAAAAAACTCTTAAGATAGTTGAGAACAAATTCATTGAATAATGTGTAAAACCTGTATGCAAAAACTATTACACATGTATTGAAATCTGTTTTACGAGATCTGAGTAAATGCATGGATATGCCATGTTCATGATAAGAATACTCATGAAGGAGTTGGGGGAAATTGGAGGGGGAGACAAACCATGAGAGACTGTGGACGCTGAAAAACAATCTGAGGGTTTTGGAGGGGAAGGGGGTGGGAGGTTGAGTGAGCCTGGTGGTGGGTATTAAGGAGGGCACGGATTGCATGGACCACTGGGTGTGGTGCATATATATAATGAATCATGGAACACTGAAAGGAAATTTAGAAAATAAATAAAAATTTTTTAAAAAGAATACTCATGAAGATAAAGATGCTAATCCCCCCATGCTGAATCAATAGATTAAATGCATTTTCAATAAAAATCACAAATAAAGTTCTTCATAGAACCTATGACTCCAAAATTCCTATGGGCTGAGTGATGGAGGAGGAGGCAATCTGGATAACCTGCCCCACTGAAATGAACTAAAAATTTACATTATTATTTTTTTTTAAATCACACCTTGCAGTCGTTAAAGGAAGTTCTGGGTGTAGATAAAGGAATCCCAGGTGAATCTAATTGTAGAAAGATAGATGATCATAGATAGATAGATAGATAGATGATAGATAGATAGATAGATAGATAGATGATAGATAGATAGATAGATAGATAGATAGATAGATAGTTATGATAGAAAGATAGATAGGATGAATAGATGGATGGATGGATGGATAGATACATTAGATGATAGAAAGATAGATGATGATAGATAGATAGATGATAGGTAGACAGATGATAAATAGATGGATGATAGACAGATATGATGGATGGAAATACAGATAGATAGGATGGATACATGGATGGATGGATAGATACATTAGATGATAGAAAGATAGATGATAGGTAGACAGATGATAAATAGATGGATGATAGACAGATATGATGGATGGAAATACAGATAGATAGGATGGATACATGGATGGATGGATAGATACATTAGTTGATAGAAAGATAGATGATAGATCTATGGGTGGTAGAAAGACAGATAGGATGGATGGACGGATAGATAGATTAGATGATAGAAAGTTAGACAATGATAGATAGATAGATAGATGATAGATAGATGGTTGGTAGATAGATATGATGGATGGGTAGATGGTAGATGGACGGATGAATGGGTGGATGGATGGATGACTGATGGGTGGATAGACAGACAGGAAGAGGAGATGAGAGACAAGGAAGGGAGGAAGACAATGAATGGGGTATGTCTCAGGCATGTCACCACCAGGGAAAGTTGGAGCTCAAACCCCCGGAAAGGTCAAGAGAAAGTGTCGAATGTGTCCCAGAGCTATCCCATCGTGGGCTAAGGCAACTTTTGCTACCTACCAATGCCTGTCATTGTTTATGTGGGGGCTGTTTCTCAGATGCCTTAAATTCCCAGCTCTCTGGCCTGCGTCTGATACATCCGTGGTCCACCGGGCTTCGGTGGTCAGATAAAGGTCCCAGAAAAATAGCCACAGGATCTGGGATTGGAAATAGGCCAGTGTGTGCAATAAAACACAACACAGGAGAGAGGACTGAGCAGTCCATAAACGAGCAGTTATCCAATAACGAGTGTTGCAATGATTGGCTTTCCATGTGGAAAAAATGAAAAACATCTGAACACACACACACACACACACACACACACACACACACACAATTCCAGATGGATTAACATTAAATTTCTTCAAGAAAACACACACAGAGAAAAAATATCTTTCTCTCCTTGGAGCCCAGATGGATTCTTTTAAGACACAAACACCTTAACCATTGAAGAAAGTGTCATGTGAACTAGCTTGCAATGAAGAACTCCTGTGTTTCAAAAAGCATCATAAACACAGTGAAAATAGAAGCGTTTTAAACAAGGGATTCAAACGATGCATATCTAGGACACATATAAAGCCTGCATTTATAGGGAAGGCCCAAGCCATTAGAAAACTTGGTGAAGTCAAGAGGGATATACATGTGGCCCCAACATATTGAAATGATGATCCACTCCATCCCTTCAGGAAAACGTAAATCAAGACCACAACGTGATAAACTATTTCCATTTGGTTAGCAAAATAGACACATTCTGAAAATGTCGAGCACAGGAGAGAATGTGGAATGATGGAGGACATGTAGACAATGACCTTGGGTAAGCAGATACTACAACGTCCTTGGAAAACGACTTTACAGAACCCAGCATTTCCAATCACACCACCATGACACAAGAACTCCTCCCTGGTTGTGTGTTCTGGGGAGAATCATTGACGTGTGCACCCAAACACACGTACCTGAGTGCTATACCATCCCTGTGGCTGATAAGCAATCCTGGAATGAATCCAAGTATCCATCAACAAGAGAGTGCAGCCATACCTTGTGGTCCACTCCATCAACAGGGTAGTGTGAAGCTGGAAATGGAAGGAAGGAAAGAAAGAGAGGGGGAGGCAGGGAGATAAGGAAGGAAGGAAGGAGAAGAAAGAAAAACATAAAAAGTGAAATACAGACCTAGACAACAACATGAAAATAGAAGTTACAGAATATTGGGTGAAGAAAGAAGTCTAAGTACGAAACACTAAACTTAGTACTAAAGTACTAAGCACTACTAGAGTACAGAACACTAAAAATAGTACTAAACACTAAAGTTAATATAAAGTCCTGGGTGTTACACACGAACAAGGAATCATGGAACGCTACCCAAAAAGTAATGATGTGCTGAATGGTGACTAACATAACGTGATAAAAAAATAAAGTACTAAATTCAAGGACCAAGTCAATCAAACTATATATGATACATTAGTGATGCATATGTATGTGTAGGCTGGGTCTAGTTTAATAACCTATACCTATGCACACACAAATGCACACATATATACGATTTATATAACATATTCACGTTAATGAAATTTTAAAATCAAGGAAATTTTATGTAAATTTTAGAAAGTAGTTAATTCCAGGTGAAAGCAAGAGATAGAATGCACAGAACATAGATCGTTGCCAGGTATCACCAATAATCCAGTTTTCACGTTAAGACGTGAGTATTCTGTTCTTTATTATATTCTTCTACCTTACATAGTTGACATTTTCTAAATGACAAATGCTGCATTTAAGTTATTATTTTTCCAAGGACGGGTAGCTCTTAGGATCCCCGAGAGGTCTTACTGTGTTGCATTGACATATCTAATGAAAGTCAGGGATGTGAAAGCCTATTCTGCCCCGATTAGAGGGTATCTCCGAATGGTTCTTCTATTGCTATTTCTTGTATTTGGGGGAATACAAATCTTCCTCAGTGTGAACCTTAATGGAATATTTTTGCAAAGTAGCGCATTTTCTTATTAATAATTCTCTGCCTAAAATACTTTTAAAATAATGTGCAGACAGATTAAGGTCCTTGGTGTTTCTTTCTCTAGCTAGACAACATTAAGCCTAGAAAATGAGGAACACTACCCGTTGAGATGTCTTGACTCCCTAAAAGACATCAGGAAGCTTTTTCATGTGTCATGAAGCATCACATTAAATCCCTTTTAGGAACATCTGCTAAAATATCTTCAGTCTATTAGCATCGCACAACACCAGGGATCTTCATGGTGTGTCTGGAGCAGAACACTTACCATGATCCTACAAACAACTAGCTTATATTCTTGATTGGATCAGAAAGAGGGGCATGGGGGAGAATTCAGGACAGCCGGCAAAGGTCTACGTTTCCACCTCATGGTAACCCCACAGTATCTCCCTTCTAAGAATTCCCCAAGCCTCATCTGTTTGGGACAGTATTCTATATTTCTGTTCTATTCAACTAAACAGTAGGTCCATTTCATTTATTTCATGACAAAATTTTATGTTTGTATTATTTCAAATTAAATGCTAGTAATTGCTTAGAAATTCAATTTTATTTACCAAAAGAATGATTTGTTGTTAAATTGTCTTTATTTAACCAATTATGAAGGTTATTTGAAACCAAGATAAAATATAAAGATTTTCAGAGAGCAAATAAGAAGGATTTATGTATCGGTTCACTGTTAGCACACAGGAAATGGTTTCAGATAGGGAAGGAATATGGAATGGATCACTTGGGTGTGTATCAGAGGAGGTAGGTTTAAACTAGGTCTGGGGCTCTGGAAGGGAAAGAGAAGAAGACCATCCAGAAGGCCAAAAGGGAAGATGTGCCTACATTTCAAATGAGTTCACAACCTTGGATTCAAAGTTGTGTGTAGACAAGGTGTTGTAAGAGGGGTCTGAGGGAGGAGGGCTGATTTAAGCTGAGAATGGTCTTAGGAAGGACATAGCACTCCTGCAGGCACTTGTCACCCAGACTCTGATGTTCCCTAGGACACATCAGGATCTACACACTTAACAAGGGAGGATTCCAACCATGTGCATGGCAGGAGAAAACCATGGTGTGCCAGCAGGATTGTGTGGGACAGGTGCACAGCTGGAGGTCAGGGAGGGCCACAGTTCCCTCGCAAGCGGATTCTCAGATGGCGTTTGGCCCACCCGGTGTTTCTTAGTCACAGGCAGGCTCAACTGAAAAGCAGGCTAGCATCTGACATGAAGGCATGAATGGAAAGGGAGATTTCTCTTTCTCGAGTAATGATGGCCCACACATTATATCCAGGAGAAAGTAAATTTTATCCTTTTTCTTCCAAGAACTCAGGCTTCCCTGTTAGTAGTTACAAAGGCAGTTTCCATCCCATTCTGAATTATCTGGTGAGTGGACAGAAGACTTTCAACTTTCCAAATAACCTCTTTGTAAAGTTCCAGGAGTGGCATGTTGATTGTACACAGATGATGATAGATAATAGATAGATGATAGATAGATAGATAGATAGATAGATAGATGATAGATAGATAGATAGATGATAAATATACGTAGATAGAAGGATGGATGGATGGATGGATGGATGGATGGATGGATGGATGGATGGATGGGCGTACAGATGGATAGTTGAATAGATGATGGATAGATAGATACATAGATGATAGATGATAGACAGATAATAGATAGACAAATAGATAGAGATATACATATATCTTATACATATACTTAGGTTGGGCAACTACTGATTCCCAGTAGAGTCAGGCAAGCTCTTGTGGTTTCTTCCACGGGAGAAGGAAAATCACAGGAGAAGGGAAAAAACATCGCTGTGAGTTCAGGAGACAATCTAGCCTGAGTCCAAATTGTATAACTAGAGGCACCTCTAATTTCACCACTAATTCCCTGCAAAGACCCTCCCCTTCTCATTACTGACATTTGAAATTGTTAGTCTGTGTGCCAATTCCTTTCTAAGAAATGCACCCTTATTAGTTATGTTCATGTCTTCATCAGAAACTTTGCGTGTGGGAGAAGGTTGGTTTCTGATGGCCAAGAAGCTAGGCTCTGGATTACATACCAAGTTCCCCAGAGAGGGCTGAGGAAATGGCAGCAAAGTCAAGTGTCACTGCTGTCCACATTGGCAGGTCATCTTCCCTGTTCATGGGAAAGTATCACTGAGGCCACTGGGGAGACCTGGTCACCAGCAGGGAGCCCTGGGGTTGATGAGCTCACAAAGAGGGTGGGTTCCCTGGAGTCAAAGAGGCACCAGGGAAGTCAGAACGGCAGCAGATGGAAAGACTGTGGTTTGGTAGGAGGCTGTGTGGCCACAATATTGTGGGCTAGTGGCTGGGAACCGGGTGGGTGGTACTGAACAGAATGGGGCCATTAGTGGGCAGACCTCTGCGGCAACATCCCAACCTTCTCTTCTGCCTCTGGAAAGAGTAAAAATGAAAGCAACCAAAGTTTCACCAATGGCTCTCTGAATTTATTTTGCATGAATTGGATGCATTGTTCTTAATGGCATCATAAGTGTGGCGATGTTCCCTTAACAGTGATGGTTCCAGAAGGAAAAATAATATGGTCTAGCAGGAAAAAAATGAGTAAAGTGAGTCCTTTAAAACACTGGATCTAGCATGACCCCTCATTAATGATTTCCTAGGTGTGTACATGCACGTGTGTGAAGTATAAGCACCTTATAATTTGGAAAGATATTATGGATCTCAACGTTTTGTAGGTATTATCAGACCACAGTGAGGATCACAAGGAAAATTTAAAACAGAAATTTCTTACAGTTAATACACGAATGTCTCTATCTCCACTGAGAGCAGATTATGTGATGATGATCGCTGTTCATCTTTATCAAACCCTTTCACTCTTTCAAACTGGCAGAGAGACCATTTCTTATCACTATTAGTGACCGAACATGGAGAGCATGTCTTGCCCAAGTTAGAGCTTTCTCCACATTGAAGCGCATTTGGTTACTGCAGAACTCTCTGGGTCCAGTTAGAGTTATGGCTTTGCCCTCAAACGTAAGAGGCAAGCTACCCAGGTTTATCAGCAGCCAGATTATGAGAGATCTCCTAGCCCCAGGGAGAGAGGTAGCGGTGGTGGTCATGGTCAATGAACCTCTAGGTTTCTTCCAGAGTCACTCCTCTGAAAATGACAGAACAGTCACAAATCTGGGGACCTTGTGGCCAGGACTTCTGAGATCAGCCCCGATTCAAAATACTCTTTCCCATTTAGGAAGGAAAAAGAAAGGATGGAAACTCATGTTGATTGAAACCTAATTCACACCAGCCTTACTCAAAAACGAGAATGCATCAGTGGTCCTCAGTCTGTAGAAGAGGAGACACATTCATGGGATCAGTAGAGAATCAAGGGCATAGAAAAGGTCCATTCTGGGCCAAGAGCTCCAATATGCATTCTAGTTCCTAGCTTCAATGTCTGTCTTTGTTCCTCTGCCCTCCACCCTCCCAAGCATGTGGGTTGCATTTGTTTGGGAAATATGGCCACCATATTGCTGGCAAAGAAATCAAGGATGAATTGTACCAACACCAAAGGAGCATGAATCATTCCACATATATATATTTTTTTCTCTTGAGTTTAAATGCCCAATGCTTTCATTTCAGATCAAAAAAAATTTTTTTTTTCAGGGAGAGGAGAAACCTATAATTTAGCTGTCTTGGCTCTATAAACCCAATATTTTTGTAATTCAAAAAGAAGCACCATTAAGTGAATATTTAGTAGAGAACGGGAAAGCCTCAATTACCCTAATTGAGGTAATTATTTCCTTTAGAAGACACAGAGAAATAAGCCAACAAATAACCAACCAACCAGTGCTATCTCCATGATGGTGCTGGGTCTTGGTCATACCACATGTGTCTCAGGGGACAGCCTGAGTGGATGATGGAAAGAAAAGTCGGACCATTGATTCCAACATATTCACAGCAATATTAATTGCCCAAAATAAGAGACGACATTAAGAAAGAAAAAAAAAAATCAAGGGCACCTGGATAGCTTCATTGGTAGAGTGTACAACTCTTGATCTCAGAATTGTAAGTTCAAGCCCTAAGTTAGGTGTAGAGATGACTTAAAAATAAAATCTTAAAAAAAAAAATCAAAGTTCACCCATGGTAACAGCACTAGGAATGCCAGTATTTCACAATCTCTCATTTTCATGCATTTAATTTTAATTCCATATTTAATTATTTTTGCTGTAAATAAGCTAGGAATAAATTGAAAACCTTGGGCTATTGATTTAAATACAGTAATCAAATCACTCCCCTCCCCACCACCACGATCAGAGGGTTACTGGCAAGAAAACAGGTTGCTAATGTTGACATATACATACTGAACTTTATTCAAAGATGATAAAGAAAAAGGGGAATTCAAACTTTAGGAATGCACAAAGAACTACTTTAAGATATTGCCAGTTTGCATGGAAAAATAACAAAGCTTTTTTAAAAAATGTATTTTATTTAAATTCAATTAGTTAACATACAGTATATCATTAATTTCGGAGGTAGAGGTCAGTGATAATCAGTTGCATACAATACCCCGTGCTCATTACATCACATGCTCTCCTGAAAGCCCATTCCCCAGTTACCCTAGCCCCCCATTCCCCTCCCCTCCAGCAACCCTCAGTTTGTTTCCTAGAGTTAATGGTCTCTTATGATTTGTCTCTCTGATTTTGTCTTGTTTTATTTTACCCTCCCTTCCCCGATGCTCCTCTATTTTGTTCCTCAAATCCCACATACGAATGAGATCATAAGATAGTTGTCTTTCTCTGATTGACTTATTTTATTTAGTATAATACCATCTAGTTCCAACCACGTTGTTGCAAATGGTAAGATTTCACTTTGTACAGCTGAGTAATATTCCATTGAATATATATATCACTTCTTCTTTGTCCATTCAACTCTCGATGGACATGTGGGCTCTTTCCATAGTTTGGTTATTGTGGACATTGTTGCTATAAACTTTGGGGTGCATGTGCCCCTTTGAATCACTATTTTTGTATCCTTTAGATAAATACCTAGTGGTGTAATTGTTGGGTCATAGGGTAGTTTCATTTTTAACTTTCTGAGGAACCTCCATGCTGCTTTCCAGAGTGGCTGCACCAGCTTGCATTCCCACCAGCATTGTCAAAGGATTCCCCTTTCTCTGCATCTTCGCCAACATCTGTCCTTTCCTGACTTGTTAATTTTGGCCATTCTGACTGGTGTGAGGTGGTATCTCATTGTAATTTTGGTTTGTATTTCCCTGACGATGAGTGATGTGGAGCATATTTTCATGTGTCTGCTGGCCATTTGGCTGTCTTCTTTGGAGAAATGTCTGTTTGTGTCTTCTCCCCATTTCTTGGTTAGATTATTTGTTTTTGGGTGTTGAGTTTGAGAAGTTCTTTATAGATGTTGGATACTAGCCCTTTATCTGATAAGACATTTGCAAATATCTTCTCCCATTCTGTCAGTTGTCTTTTGGTTTTGTTGACTGTTTCCTTTACTTTGCAAAAGTTTGTTGTTGTTGTTTTTTTATCTTGATGAAGTCCCAATAATTCATTTTTGCTTTTGTTTCCCTTGCCTTTGGAGACGTGTCTAACAAAAAGTTGCTGTGACTGAGGTTAAAGAGGTTGCTGCCTGTGTTCTCCTCTAGGATTTCGATGGATTCCCATCTCACATTGAGGTCTTTCAACCATTTTGAGTTTATCTTTGTGTGTGGTGTAAGGAAATGGTCCAGTTTCATTCTTCTGCATGTTGCTGTCCGATTTTATCAACACCATTTGTTGAAGAGACTGTCTTTCTTCCATTAAATATTCTTCCCTGCTTTGTAGAAGATCAGGTGGCCATAGAGTTGAGGGTTCTGTGTTCTGGAGTCACATTCTGATCCATTGATCTTGTACTAGTACGATACTGTCTTGATTCCAGCAGATGATGTGCTACTTTATGTGGAAAGCCCGAAAGACCCCCCTCCCAAAATTGCTAGATCTCATACAGGAATTCAGCAATGTGGCAGGATATAAAATCAATGCACAGAAATCAATTGTGTTTCTATACAATAACAATGAGACAGAAGAAAAAACAAAGTTTAACAGTGACAAGGAGCACTTAAAATAGAACATTCAGAAGATGCAAGGACACAGGCATTACTTATTTTACTACATTTATAAATAGCATCCAGTATCTCAAGTTTAATCTGAGAGGGAGATACTAGGTAATCAATTTACCCAGAAATACCGATGTGATGTGAAGTCTAATTAATTTGGGTGATTTATAAACCACAATTCACAGCCTCAAAGTATTAAGATGCTACAAGGAAACTTTCAAAGCACTCAGATTGTGTTTTTATGGCTGATGTCTCACGCATATCGATGTGGCCAGTGACAAAAAGTGAAATGCAAATTTCTATATGTAGCTGATAATATTATGCAACATAGATGGACCAACTCTACTGGCAACAACAGAATCCAATTTTTCCTTTGAGTAATTTTCATACCTGAAATATTCAAATAACTATGTGATTTAATCTCAAACGTGGACACTCAAAGGTGGAGTTCCACCCCCAAAGGTGGAGGGTTTCTAATCCTGTGGAATTTTGCCGATGGCTTATTGTGCATGATTATGCCTTTTCTCTCTCTCAACAGGCATTTTTATTTCCATATAGAAAATTGTTTTCTTTCAAACCTGGACAAGGTGAGCTCTTCTTCATTCTTACCCAAAGATAACACTGATTAAAGAAAAATGTATGGGGCGCCTGGGTGGCTCAGTGGGTTAAAGCCTCTGCCTTCGGCTCAGGTCATGATCCCAGGGTCCTGGGATCGAGCCCCGCGTCGGCTCTCTGCTCCGCAGGGAGCCTGCTTCCTCCTCTCTCACTCTCTGCCTGCCTCTCTGCCTACTTGTGATCTCTGTCTGTCAAATAAATAAATAAAATCTTTAAAAAATAAATAAATAAAATAAATAAATAAATAAAAGAAAAATGTAGAGATTCTCCATGCTCTGTGTAAGTATGGAACCACTAAGAAGCCAACATAGAAAGCCCAATGGCATTGTAAGAAGACAAGGCTTCATAAATAGGAAATAAGGAAGTTCTGCCTTCCTGACCTCAGACCTGCCCTGGCTCTCCAAACTTCAGTTCTCACAAGGGATAGGCACTACCAGTGAAACCAAATGGATTTCCACATCCAAGCACTTTGGCAATATAACTTGGGAAAAATGATAGCACTTTCTTTCTACGTGTGGACCACAGTTATGCTAGCTAACATGAACCACAATTTCCATGATATTGAAGGCACGCTAGTTTGAAATTAGCCAATGCAAGTGTTCTTACAGATGTTCCAGCTAATTTTAACAAGTTATGTAAGAAAGGAAATTGAAATATTTCAAAAGATTTTTCTAAGAAACAAAACAAAAAAAAAAAAAATAGAAAAAAAGAAGAAACAACTGCTAATTTTTTTTTCCCCCCATGGTCAGCTAGATGACTCCTAGAAAAAATATCCTGGTACTCACAGCTCTTAGGTATGGTGATTGTAGAAGGGAATACTTTTGGGGACACAGGTACTATATTAATTCAGCAGACTCTTATCGAAAACATGACACCAATCTTCATCTTCTCTCTGCTTAATTGTTGCTGGCAAAGCCCACATTTTGGTGGGATCACATTCCTCATTCAAGAGGTTACATATTCCGAGAAAGGTTATTGGAGAAATGATGGTTGTACCCAACTAACCATGGCTGGTCCCATTTTCCCCATCCTGTGTGGGTTAAGCATAGAAGTACAACACAACTTTTACAGAGATATGAGTTTAGATCATCCAGGGAGCTTCTAGAAGTTCCCTTCTACTTGAAAAGTGATGCAGAATGAGAAGACCGACCCCCTCCCCTTCTTTTACAAAATTTTATTTACCAGGTTAGAATGTTTGGAAAGGGGATAGAGACCCATCCAATCGTTTCTGCAAAATGGAAAGTAGAGTCTGACTTGAAGACCAACACAAGTAACTCCTTCTAAGACCATGTAAACCTTGGTGGGATTAATCATTCTTGCTTTCTCATTAGGACATAATGGGATAAGAGACAAAATTCAGGAAATTGAAAAGTATCAGGAAAAAAAATTAAAATGGTCTCTGATTGCATCTGTCAGCGATAGAGACAGCTCATGTTTTCACTTTAAAAGAAAGTTCATTTCATTTTTGGAAAGAAAGGCACCTGAACTGAATATCATCTGTCACAAAACAAAAGATATTATTTTTTAAAGAGTCTATCTACTTATTTGACACAGAAAGAGAGAGAGAGAGAGACAGCACATGCAGGGGGAGCAGCAGGGAGAGGGAGAAACAGGGTCCCTACAGAGCAGGGAGCCCAAGAGGGGCTCAATCCCAGCACCCTGAGATTCACAATCTGAGCTGAAGGCAGACACTTAACTCACTGAGACACCCAGGAACCCCAGAAGCTATTATTTTGTAAACAATGCTGCGAAGTAAAAAGTAAGAGGATCTGAAGATACTGAATTTTTAAAAACCATATAATGGGTCTTATTTCAGCTTCTCAAAAAAGAAAATGTAGTTTATTTCTTGGGTAAACCAATTATAAAGCTAATTTGATAAACATTCATAAAATCAGTGCTTTAAAATTAAAATGAAAGGGGTCCTTGGATGGTTCAGTAGGTTATGTGTCTTTTTATGGCTCAGGTTGTGATCGTAGGGTCCTAGGATGTAGCTCCACATCTGGTTCCCTGCTCCTCCCCTCTGATCATGCTCTAGTTCTCTCTCTCTCAAATAAATAAATTCTTTTAAAAAAAATTAAAATGAATAAAAAACAATTTAAAGCTTAAACCAGTCCTGACATTATCCCCCCAAGAAAAATCATTCTCAAGTAGAAAGTCAGTTTAAGAGGAAAACAGAATTACACCCAATATGAGGAAATTGTTTTAACGGAAACATCATTAACTCAAAGCATTTTGATGAATTCACAGTGGGTTCTTGTTATTGTCCCTGTCGCTTTGGAATTGCCTCAAACAATGGAGAAATGTCTTTGTTTTGTTTTTCCTGAAAGTAGTATTTCTTACATTTCATTAGCTATTAACAAAACAAGTTCTTCCACATTTTGTTTGCTGCACATCCAGACCTAATTTGAACAGCAAGTAGTTTTTTTCTCATTGTTTTCCTTCTGTTGAAGAAGCAACACCCTTCATCCTCTCAGTAAGATCTTCTGGATCCAACTCTTACAATCCCATTATACGCTGTCTTCCCAAAAGCATTGTTCTGGGAGCATTGTTCTTGATGTCCTGTCTCCTGTGATCCTTGTGGATTAATCCTACTACTCCTTGGGTCCTACTGTTTCTTCCTTCTTGGTCTGGAATACATTGAATTTTGTTTTGTCTTGTTTTGCTTTGCTTTGTTTGGTTTGGTTTGCAGAAGGGAGGTCTACTATGTCAACTTGTTGATGCTTTCCACGTCCACCTCTTTCTCTCCTCGCCTCCCGTTGACTCACAAGTTTGACCAGGTTTGGAATTCAATGAGGGGAAAGGAAAAATCGTCCTCACGGAAGTGGAGAGCTTTGGTCCGTGGTCTCTTCATGTCCAGTATTGCTGATGAGATATTTAATGGTGTCTGACAATTGTTTCCCCCTGGGCGATGTCACTTTCTCTTTCTCTTTTGAGGACATGGGTCTGCATTGGTGCCAAGGCATCAGCTAGTTCTGGCTGTGTAACAAATCACCCTAAATTTTAGTGTCATCAGGCAACAATCGCTGTTGAGCTCATCATTCTGTAAGTTGATGATGTGGCCAGCCAGGGTCACTCATGCATCTGTGCTCAGCTCCTAGTGACTCTCGCTCATGGAGACTATCGGGGGGACATCATGGGGACAAAAGTCTCTTTATGTCCCACGACATGGTAGCTGCCTTGCACTTCTTTATGGGCTGTAAGAAAGAAAACCACAAGCCCCTTGCAACAAGAGCTGAAATTTCCATAATTTAGTTATCACAGTGAGTCATAAGGCAACCCCCATCCACCTCTTGGTGGGTTGACACACAAGAACCATGGACTTTTTGGCAACCTGTCATAGCCATCCATGCTGTATTTATTTATATTTTATTAATCACATTTTTCAACTTGAAAAGGTAAGTGGATTTTTTTTTACTCAGCCAATAAATATATATGTATATTTATACACTATATTTATACATGGTATTATATGTATATCTCTTATTTTTATTATATAACATATGTATTTTATGATATATAAACATTTTACTTAGCTTACATATAACATTCATGCATTTTATATATACATAATTTACTTATATATAACATTCATACATTTTTATATATACATAGTTTACTTATATATAACATTCATACATTTTTATATATATACATAGTTTACATATATATAACATTAATACATTTTTATAACATTGTACTTACATACCATATTCACACATTTTATATACACATATTTTGTTTATATTATATACAATGTTCATACATTTTATATATACATATTTTATTTACATTATATATAACATTTATGTATTTTACTATATATGCAAACATATACACATAGAGTATACATTATATATGTAATAAAAGAAATTATGTACGTATTTATAAATATATACTTGATACACTTTACTATCTATTGTATATTTATTGTATTGATTTTATATACTTAGTTTATATTTATATATGAAATATGGGTACAATATTATGCACGCAGATGGGTGCAGACATAATTTCTCTGTGTTTTCTCCAGTCATTGTGTCTTTCTTTCCTCTGTTTTTTGAAACATTTTATTAAGGTGGATTGGATCTGTTGGATCTCACCCAGAGTCTCTCAGCCTTGGTGCTCTTGGCATCTGGGGCTGGACCACATGGGATGTCCTGTGAGCCTTGGGGCATTGACCAGCATCTCTGGTCTCCACCAGCCCTAGGCCAGCAGCACCTGCTCCAGAGGTGACGACCTCGTGCATGGCCACCCGAGGGAGACACCACCACTCCGGCTTTTGAAAGCTGCTCTCTTCTGCTGTCTACATCTGTACCTTGTTCCACATCACACAAATTTGTCTCTCTGCTGCGTCATTCATGAGGGTGTATGCCATCTCTGCACGACCATTCAGCCCCTGTGCCAACTTTCTTCCATCTCCAGAACAGCACTGACGTAAGGGAACATCCAACCGCCATCTGCATCGTCCCTTCTCATTGCAGCTGGCTTCTGTTTTGGGGAACGGTTCCCTCTCCCGGCCCCCTCCAGGGTATGAATAAAAGGCTTATTCAGGATCCACATGCCTCACAGGATTCGTCCATCTGTGTTCATCTTCTCACTTGCTTATGCTGTTTATTCCCCAAATAGCTGCAGGTCTGTTGGCATTTGGGAATGCATTTTTCCAGGTGGATTAGAAGCCCCCAAGAGATCTCAGCTCCTTCCGTGATTCTATGAGGTTCTACCCCTCTGTGGAGGGGAGAATGAATCAAAGCAGTTTCCAAGCAGGTCAGAGCTTATCAAACTTGGAATGGGATAAATTTTATCCCCTCCTAGGGAAGTGCTGGCCAGTTCCACACCCAAAACTGCCCAAATAGGGATGCATTCCTCCTGAGGCACAGTCTATGGCATGGGCTGGAGCTCACAGGCCTTCTTCACCTGGCACACCCCCTGGACTGACCCAGATTCATCGTGGACCGTTGTCATCCCACTGTCTCGCTCCCGTGACAGGGCCCTTCCCCACGCTGCTTGCGGTCTGTTTACAAACTGCTCTTGGGGGTTTTGCCAGAAGCCCAGTAAGCAGCCAAACGTTCTGCAAACACGAGGGACAGGCCAAGTGGCCCAGCTGTTGAGAAACAAACAAAATTAACCTATTGCTTTTTTCCTCCAGAACCCACGCTGGTGGTTTTCATTCAGATCCTGAAGATTCTTCCAAGAATGAATGTTGACTCCATAACGAAGCATGAAGATTATTTTTTTTCAATTTTTAAGATTACAGTAGAATGCCAGGGACACAGAATGTACCATTCAAACCTTGCGTTCACAGCTCAGTGGCACGGAGCCCATTCACGGTGTTGTGTGATCATCTCCATCATCATCTCAAGAACGTTCCATCTACCCAAACTGAAGCTCTGTCCTCGTGAAACACTATCTCCCCAGCCCCGGCCCTAGCCCTTGGATCCTCCATCTACTCTCTGTCTCTATGAGTGGGATTCTTCTAGGGACCCCGTGTACATGGAATCGGGCAAGATTTATCCTTCTGGGTCTGACTCATGTTACTCAGTTCCATGTCCTCAAGGTCTATCCCCCTCCTAGCAGGTGCAGAATGCCCTTCCTTTTCAAGACTGCATCATATTCCATTGTATGCAATGGACCACATACCATTTATCTATCCACCATTCTTGGGCGGTGCTTCTACCTTTGGGTTGCTTCTACCTTTTGGCCATTGTGGATAAGAATAAGGCTGCAATGACCATGTGTGTGTAGCATAAGCATTTTGTCAATGATATGACCCCATTCTGATGTCTGTTTCCCCTTTCTGCACTTACCCACCTCTGACCCATTTTCCTGGTGATCTTTTGAGCAGTGCTCTGTTTCCAGCAAAGCAGAGGCTGGGACATGGATGGAACTTGCCAGGGCCTGTGCTTGTCGGATGGTCTCACACAGCACATAAAGCTCTTCTGCCAGTAATTGAAGGCAACGGACAACATGGTGGTTCCACTGGCCTCACAGTACTGCTGATGACTCTGTGGGCACCATGGCCACCTCCCACAATAAGGAAAATAATTGTTTTCATGGTCCTTGTAATATTTAAGATATCTTTCCTTTCCTCTTTCATATCACGACTTCTCCTTCCTTCCATCATTCCTTCCTTCTCTCCTTATTTCTTTCCATTTTTTATCCTTCCCACCTTCCTTACTCCCTTTTTCCCTCTTTCCTACAGACAAGGCCCTTTGTCAAATGATAATTTCAGCATATTCCCCTCCCACAAGATCATACAGGTTAAATGACAGCAAATACAAGAGTTTTAGAGCACTTAAAACTATTCCAGACTGGAGCCTGGTGACCAGGGGACGTATTTCCATAACAAATACCTTAACTGTGTAACTTCTTTTATGGCATCGCTTTTTACCTTAGAGAACAAATATTGGTTTTCAAGCAAAGAAGGTACTTTGAAGCTGTAGGGGAAGTCAAAGTATATTCAAAAGACATCAATGTTTGTAGCAGCAATGTCCACAATAGCCAAACTATGGGAAGAACCTAGATGTGCATCAACAGATGAATGGATACAGAAGATGTGGTATATATACACAATGGAATACTATGCAGCCATCAAAAGAAATGAAGTCTTGCCATTTGCGACGACGTGGATGGAACTAGAGCGTATCACGCTTAGCGAAATAAGTCAAGCAGAGAAAGACAACTGTCATATGATCTCCCTGATATGAGGAAGTGGTGATGCAACATGGGGGCTTAAGTGGGTAGGAGAAGAATCAATGAAACAAGATGGGATTGGGAGGGAGACAAACCATAAGTGACTCTTAATCTCACAAAACAAACTGAGGGTTGCTGGGGGGAGGGGGTTTGGGAGAAGGGGGTGGGATTATGGACATTGGGGAGGGTATGTGCTTTGGTGAGTGCTGTGAAGTGTGTAAACCTGGTGATTCACAGACCTGTACCCCTGGGGATAAAAATATATGTTTATAAAAAATAAAAAATTAAAAAAAAAAAAACCTAGGAGAACTGTGGTTTCATAAATGTGATATTTCACAATTTTTTCCCCTGCAATTTTACTGGATTCCCTATTGCACTTTGCACAGAACTTAACTCATTTATGATCTAGTGCCCAACATGTGACAGCATGAAATAACTTTTCGAGAAGCTGACTTCTCACACGTCTCATGGGATTTCTCCCAAAGGTGGGAAATCAGAACGTACAGAATAGTTTCCATCTGGAGTAACACACTCCTGTACTCTGTCTCTCTTCCCATCACCATCCATTGAGTCAGGGATTAGGGACTCACCGTCTACAGATACGGGGCTGGAAAGGGGTCATGGTTTTCAACAAGAGGGATGCTCTGAGGCTATGGATATGGTGTGCTGAGGGGAACCGAAGAGTAGATTGGAATGTTGAGTCTCATCGCAAAGACATTGCTTTTGACATTCCTGGGCAACACACCCAGCTTGAAAGATGGCCATTTGTATCTCCACCAACTTGGAGACAGATTCCCTTCCAATACTGACGCACCTTCTTCCCAAAGCCTTGTCTTGTTCCTACTAATTCCCAAAGACCCTGCTCCCTGTTGAGTGTCTTCCTTCAGTTTTCCAGCATCCATGGGACCCTTTTGCTTTCAGGATCTCTGATTTCTAATGTGCAACCAGCTGTTTTCCTGTCCTCTCTCCTCACATTATTTGCAAGAACCCTGAGTGCATAGATGACATCCTATCTACATGTCTGTCCCTCAGCCTGCAGAATTCCAAAACCAGGGCTTGCCTAACGAACTCTCCAAACTGGGCACTGGCAAACTTTCCAAAGGGCCAGATAATAAATATTTTCAGCCTTGTAGACCATATGGGTTTCTGCAACACCTCAGCTCCGCCATGCCTGAGAGAAAGTCGCCGAAGGTGATCTGTAAGTGCATTAGCATGACCCTGTCCCCATAAAACATCCATCCCGGGAACCTTCCAAAGTGTGTGAGAGGGTAAAAACCATGCTTGGCTCGTAGTCAGACAAGTACAGGCGGGAAGCGTGATGTGATTCGAAGGTCATCATTTGCCAGCCCCTCGAAAAACCTGATAAGGATTGAAACATTGAGGAAGTCGTGTCAAAACGCGGAAGACTCACA
The DNA here is from genome assembly GCF_009829155.1 of Mustela erminea. Classification (NCBI taxonomy): domain Eukaryota; kingdom Metazoa; phylum Chordata; class Mammalia; order Carnivora; family Mustelidae; genus Mustela; species Mustela erminea. The sequence goes on along the minus strand of NC_045635.1, from coordinate 1,688,799 downwards.
AAATCAGTTGCGCTTGGGTTTTCCTTCAAACCGTGCTCCTGTTCTGGGAGATGACCTACATTGGTCTTCTCATTCCCTCCACTTGCAATAAAACACAATTGTATTTGCGGCCGATTGATCCTATTCTAAACCAACGTTAGCTTTCGATGGGCTCAGTGGAACATAAAACCCTCCTCTTTCACATCTGTTCGTGGAGAAATGCATGGTCCCTTTTGCATGACAAAATGCAGCATCGGTGACCTACAAGGTCAACACCTACCTCCTGTCCTCTCGAAGTGGAAGAAAAAGTCATCTTACACACGTGTTACCTCAATGTCTACGTACTGGTTTATTCTTGAGGAATCTCTGTGTTTGGCTGCTTTAGTTGAGATGGGAAGAATCACAGAAACTGTAATAAATTCATCATCTAGTAATACAGCTGCAAACATTCCCACGGGCGCCTTTACGGGCACAATATATTTTTATAGGTTGAGAATCTCCAAAGACGTCCTCTCTTGCAGAGGAAACTCAGAAACCAATATACGAACAAAAGAAAAGACAAGATGCATGCGTGCTTTCTTGGAAACGTGTCCACCACCCCCCTGAACCCAAAGAAGAGACTGTTATTTTTTGTCTTGTAAAACGGTTTTGAGCTCACGGAAACACTCACATCATCACAGTTTTGAGATTCCCCCAAGATCGTCTCCAGGCATGGATTGCGGGTTTGCATGGTTCCTGTGGAGCAAGCTGGCGTTTGCCTCTTGGGTCCCCAGTCTTAGGGAAAACAGATTGTGTTTGCACAGCGTGGAGGTCATACCAAGTCAACGTGGGCTCTTCGGAAACATGACCGTTGTGCCCCAGACACAACATATCCATTTGCTGTTCATTTTGGAAAGTTGGACCTCCACCCCTCCCTGGATAACCGGCTTCCAATCCCATCCAACGCAAACCCAACAACACCACAGAGAGAAGGCAAGTCTCATCTTGCCCATTCTGATGTCAGTCCTCTTTCAGTAAAAAAAGCTTTCTTTGTTTCCAAGTGGTCTCACGGTTGCAAGCCATTGGTGGCAGACTCTACGGAAATGGGTTACGGCAGTTTGTCACTTGTCTTCCTAAAAGTCACAGGCAGGCCGGCGTGGAGCTGTATCTGGAAGGAAATCTGGTCCCTGCTGGCTGTTGCCAGTGTGGGGAAAAGCAGATGCTCCTTATCATGAACTGGGATCAGTGTGTGGGGAGGCAGGGGGGGACTGGCCTTTCCCAATCCCTCCCCGAAAAATAAATTGGAGCCTCCCCAGGTTCCTTCCGCTGGATTTAAATGCAAACAGATGTGCGGATGCAAGTAAGCAAAAAAGATAAATCACCAGAAAAATATGGAAAGCAAAGGCCAGTTAAGCACGGCCCAGGCACTTTGAGGTATTCTGCTCGTAGGCTTGAACGGCAGTAATTCTGAAGCGTTATTATCAGAACTGCATTAGATAGACCCAAACCCTGTGTTTCTCTTTCTCTCTCACACACACACACACATACACGTGAAAAAGAATAGAACAGACTTTGTTGTGATACAGCCCAAGATTGAAAGGAACCTCCAAGAGCTACAGTTCATTGGTTTTAAGACAGCATAGTAGTAAAAGGTCACCAGCTACTCCTTAGGGGAAACGGTTTTGGTAGACGTCACCCTCGGTTTTGGTCATTCACGAGAAGGACCCCAGAATTCCCTGAGAGTGGTCACACTCACAGTTTGGGGTGCATACTGTGGGCCCGGGACAAAGGAGGCACGTTGAATCCACCCCAGGAAGAGGACCATGGACCAGGTCTGGGAAAGTCCCAAAGACAGAGCTTCTGTGGACCCGTCCCCGTGTTGCTGAGGAGAGTAGGAGCTCCCCAGAACCAGTGCATGGTCATGTGCATAAAGCAATGTCAACCAGGGGAGCTCAGGTCAACCTGTCTCTACTGGGGGCTCCATGGCCAACGGCCCATGTGGTGGACCTCCACCTCCAGCCCTTCCTGAGGTCTGAGCTCACACTTCATGACTCGTCACACCACTACCTCTAATGTGGATAGGCCCCCTAAAACTGTCTGTTATGACCACCCAGCCAACATACCACCCAAAATCACATTAGAAGATCCAGGGGTCCAATGTCCCTAGCCAAAAAAAGAGACTCCTATGAGGCACGACATGGCACAGCCTTAGAGGTCACCCCCTAAGAGCTGAGGGGAGAGGTCAGGCATCTTAGAAAACAAGTCAGAGTCTTAACTTACAAAACAGGGCTCACTGAACACTCCATTCCTGCGCTTTATGGGGAAAAGCTTATGGTCCATGAGCACCGTGTGTGTATGTTTGTAATTAAGCTGTTACATAATTTGGTACTGGATTTATTTATTGCTGAAATTTTGTACTTCTCCCATCTTATCCTAGCTGAGCCCTGGTCCCCGTATCTGGTTAAAAAAATTATATATACATATATTTTCATGTATTGCAAGGACATCTGTATAGGTACATATAGTATATTTTATGCAAATAACATTAATATATACACACATGTATGTATGTATATGGATTGAACTCATTTAAAAATATCTTCTTAAAGGGCCATCTGTACCCCAATATTCATAGCAGCAATGGCCACAGTTGCCAAACTGTGGAGAGAACCAAGATGCCCTTCAAAGGATGAACGGATCAGGACGATGTGGTCCATATTCACTATGGAGTATGATGCCTCCATCAGAAAGGACGAATACCCAACTTTTGTAGCAACATGGATGGGACTGGAAGAGATTATGCTGAGTGAAATAAGTCAAGCAGAGAGAGTCCATTATCATATGGTTTCACTTATTTGTGGAGCATAACAAATAGCATGGAGGACAAGGGGAGATGGAGAGGAGAAGGGAGTTGGGGGAAATTGGAAGGGGAGGTGAACATGAGAGACTGTGGACTCTGAAAAACAACCTGAGGTTTTGGAGGATCAAGGGGTGGGAGGTTGGGTGAGCTTGGTGGTGAGTATTGTGGAGGGCACGTACAGCATGAAGCACTGGGTGTGGTGCATAAACAATGAATTCTGGAACACTGAAAAGAAATTTTAAAAATAAATAACTTTTAAAAATATCTTCTTACATGAATACAATCTTTATACATTTAAAAGTTATGTATACCTTTGCATATGTGTGTATATATAGCTAGTTAAAATTATATCCATGGACATACATAGATACTATATTGTATATGTATAGAATTTTATGCATATAAAATTGTACATATATGTACAAATACACATCTGCATATGATATAGCTTTTAAAAATTATTACAAATATAAATCTATATGCATATGTAACACATTTTGATCTAATGAGAAAGCCGTGGTTTATACCATATATATTATATTTTAAGCATACAAAATTCTGTATGTCCAGAATTATATATATGCATAAACAAGTGTGCATACCTACACACTCACATATACACGTTTATATGTATTCACACATATATGCATATATAATTCCATAAAATAATACATACACAAAAGTCTATATGTTCATAGTCTTTAGAATGAACCATGACACCCAAGGCAGGGCGACGTTAACACAAGTGGGATCAACACTCCAGCCATGAAATTTCAAGGGACACAAAACGCTTCAATTGAAAGCAATATTATAATAAAACAAATGTCCCCCCAAATCCATGATGAACAATGATAATTTTTCATAAGGAGATGTTCCATTACTGTGAAAGAGACTCTTTTCATGTCTATTGGCAATTCTGGATCAACACCCACAATACTGGGAAACTGCATACTTTCCCTTGTACTGCATCAAGGTCCTCATTGGGGTTGGGCACAAGGAAACCCGATTTGGATTAACACACTGAGAACTTAATCAGGCTTCCATTGGGCCCACCTGCACAGAAAGCAGGACAAGGTGGTATTGATATGGACCGCATTAATGGCCAGTTTCCACGGCTGTTCACGGACTGGACCCATACCACCAAGACCACTCTCTGGGGTTGACATTTTGCAGAATGTTTCTAGCATGCAATTCATGAAAGCTAGTTGAGTCACACCAACCAAGGAAGGGATGGTGCTTTGGGAGCCAAGTTTGCAGAGATAGGATCAGAAAGTGGGAAACATGCATCTTCCATCAGGAGCCTTGGACATAAATAGTCTCTCTCCGGGAGCTTCACGAAGGAATCCAGAGGAAAGACCAATGGCAGCCACGTTCCCCAGAAAGCTTCTACAAGCACCATTGAATTTAAAAGCCAGGGGGAAGAGCAGAAGTAAGCAGATGGCCACTTGGGAATCCTTGCAACTTGAGAACATGGAGAACATTGGTGGTTTCGTCAAATGTTGTGTTAGAATTTGGCCAACTGGGATTGGCCAATCACAAATTTCAGATAGACCAAAGCCCTGTGTCCACAGTGTGTGTGCAAATGTGCCATTTGTACACGAGATTTACTTGGGAGTGCATGACATGCTTGAGCGTGGCCTGTGATAGGAACCCACCACAGAGACCTTTCACATGCAGCAGGACACGGACCATAATGAGATGTTTGCAATCTCCCCAAAAGAGCACCATGAGAAGACCCCATATTCACACAGTACCCTCTCTCCCTCCATTGACTATTTTCATGGAAACCAGGTAAAGAGGAAAGGAAGAAGGAAGGCACTCCAGGCAATTCACGTAGGGTCCTGCTATCAGGTGGCCTCTGTGGAGATGGCTGACCCCATATTTTCTGCAGCCAAATGGGTAGCATCCTTGCTCATGGGGCAATAGAAGGACACCTGTGCAAAAAGTCTAACTCCACAACATGGCCAATGCCATGACTGTAGGCTCTGCTTCCTTTACAGAAACAACAATTTCTCGGTTCCTGTGAAGTACCTGGCAATAAGTCTGATATTGAAGTATTAATTCCCCAAAAGAATCCTAAAAAAAGAACATAGCAGAGTATCTGTCCTCTAGTACCCTTTCCAGTAAATTCTTTCAGCCTACTGAGCTTTTCAGTTGGCAAATAGAACCACATGGAAATCTCTCTGCCAAAGGGAACTCTCTTTGAGAATATGTATTTACTTATTTGTGGTTTCTTTAATTTAATAAACTATGACAAAGCCAATTTTTTCCCCTAACCACAACCTAACACACTCTAAACAGTCATGTGTAATTACAGAGGCCATTTGTAAAGATATCCCGTTAACCCCTTGTCTTTTGAAAAGAAATCAACCAAAAGCCAATATTTACAGAAATCCAATACATCACTTTGAGTTTGTTCCATAACTTTAGCTCCTAATGATCCCCAGGAGTGATTCTTAGGTAATTTTTAAACACGTATAATGGCTCGTCTCTGGATCTTAAGTGATTTTGTTCTTAAGGCGGAGTCACTGACTGCCTTGTTTACCTAGATTCAGAAAACTCAGATTACGCCCACAAGGGTGAATCTCCTGGTTCATGACAAGGCAGTTCTATAAAGAGCTGTTCTTCAGGACAACCAAGGTCTCCACCTCCCAGGAGGACAAGATGGTACCCAGGGGAGGAAATCAGAGACACATCCTTCGTCATCTGTACGGTTTCTGCAGTAGGATTTTCTAGGCATCTGTTCACGGCCAACGGACCATCCCACATCTCCAAAACCACATCCGTGGGACACGGAAGTCTCTTTGTATCCACTGAGTCAGGGAGATCCAAAATGAAGCAGTAAGTGCCCATACCTACCTTGTAACCCCAGCTCCCTTTGTTAGGACACCAAGGGATGGAACTTTGAATCATGTATCCTTATATTTGAAAACAGAACAACATGGAACTTCATAGGGTGGTGATGATCCACATTGGTATCTGATTTCAATGAGCCTATATGTAAATTTTTATGTTGATCTCTTTTTTTTTTTTTTTCTTTTGGTCCATGGCAAGACCAGGACCCCTGTAAAAATAGCCATGGACAAGTGCTTATGGAGCCTTCCCCCATTTATATGTTTTAAAATTTGAATCAAGAATCCATATGAACCCCAGAGATAAGCATGAGGTCTGAAGGGATGAATCTGTAAGCTCCAGTCCTCAAGGAAGGGACTTGACTCAAAGAACCACCAATGATTATCTAAACACAGAGGGATAAAACAGCAATGCCTGGCATTTCGGGTGCCGAACACCAAATATTTCCTGCTCCGTGCTTCTGGACATACAGTGTGAGTCCCTCCTGAGCTGAGTGGCGACCCTACTGGGAATTCTGACCTGTCCACTTGATCCAGGAGGATGAAACCCATAGGTGGGAGGGGAAGTACCTTCCATGAGTAAAAACCTTGTGGAGATGCTCCGTGGGCACAGGATGACCTGAGGGAAATGAAGCTTTGCTGGCTTACAGGATAATATTTGGGGGATGTTTGTCACCTAACTCCTCTGGGTGGACATGACTGGTCATGAGACAGATGTTTCCGTCTTCACTAGAGAAGACATTGAAGCTCAAAGAGCCAAAATGACTTATCGTACATCATGACCTCAGTGTTGGTAAAGACGGAAATCAACCTTGGTTATTTTCTGATACAATCTTTATATGATTACATAGCTTTTGCATAGTTTTACTCAAGGAGCTGTGACTAGGGCTGTGTGGGACCAGAGGACGGGTTTTCCTGGCACTTTACCACCCGCCGGTCCCGCTCAGCTGGAAACTGTGACTTTCCTCTTGCATGGAGTAAGCAACAATTGAAAATAGATTCAAAAGAGGAACCCTCTTCCACTGTTGGTGGGAATGTAAGTTGGTGCAGCCACTTTGGAGAACAGTGTGGAGATTCCTCAAGAAATTAAAAATAGAGCTTCCCTATGACCCTGCCATTGCACTACTGGGGATTTACCCCAAAGATACAGATGTAGTGAAAAGAAGGGCCATCTGTACCCCAATGTTTATAGCAGCAATGGCCACGGTCGCCAAACTGTGGAAAGAACCAAGACACCCTTCAACGGATGAATGGATAAGGAAGATGTGGTCCATATACACTATGGAGTATGATGCCTCCATCAGAAAGGATGAATACCCAACTTTTGTAGCAACATGGATGGGACTGAAGGAGATTATGCTGAAGAAATAAGTCAAACAGCGAGAGTCAATTATCATATGGCTTTACTTTTTTGTGGAGGATAAGGAATAACACGGAGGACCTGGGGAGATGGAGAGAAGTGAGTTGGGGGAAATCGGAGGGGGAGACAAACCATGAGAGACTTTGGACTCTGAGAAACAAACTAAGGGTTTTGGAGGGGAGAGAGTAGGAGAATGGGTAAGCTCGGTGGTGGATATTATGGAAGGCACGTACTGCATGGAGCACTGGATGTGGTTCTAAACAATGAATTCTGGAACACTGAAAAGAAATTGTAAAAAATAAATAAAAATTAAAAAAAAAAGAAAGATAACAGATGCAAATCACCGTGGGGCTAGAAACACACTGGCTCAAGGTCCAATGAAAGCTATGAGGGTCACCCAATCCTTGGTGGAAAGCAGTCTCCCACAGGGAGGTGCAGAGGGCACCCCATGGTATGGGTAGGGGCAAGAGCTCATGGAGACAAGGCCAGTAGTGGGACAGAGGGAGCACAGTGTGGAGAGAAACAACTCAGAAGCAAACCACCATATCGATCTGTGCTGGTAGAACTTACTCTTGAGCAAGGTTTGGTAGGAAAAAGCGAAGACTTTGAGTGCAAACCATGTTTGTTCTGCTTCACACAAAGCCGGTCACGCATGTCTTGGGGGGAAAGTATTGTGTGAGATGGGTAGGCCATTCATTCCAGACTGCAATTCTGTGTGGGAGGCACTTCAGGGTGAGCAAGGACTATAAATACACACAGTATGGCATGAGCCAAAGACCTCTCTCCTCTGGTTCCATGCAGTTAATCCCATAGTCCAGATGCTTTTCCTTAATTGACTGGATGTACAAGAACTGAAGACATGACTCAACAATGGCCAGGAAGATGCAGAAAATTTCATATGTCCCAAAAAGGAGCCACTTAAAAATTTTAATTTTGGAAATCATTCCACAGATTATCTATCTATCTATCTATCTATCTATCAACTATCTATTTATCTATTATTACCTATGTATTATCTATCAATCTATCGATCAACTGATGTATTGATCTATCTCCCCATTTTCCCATCCATTATCTATTCATCTCATCCACACATCCATCCATCCATCCATCCATCCACACATCCATCCATCCATCCATCCATCCACACATCCATCCATCCATCCATCCATCCATCCATCCATCCACACATCCATCCATCCATCCATCCACACATCCATCCATCCATCCATCCACACATCCATCCATCCATCCATCCAACCATCCATCCATCCAACCATCATATCTATCTATCCATCCATCATCCATGCATTATCTATCTATCCATCCATACCTAATTCTATCCATCCATCCATCCATCCAACCATCCAACCATCCATCCATCCATCCATCCATCCACCTGTCCCATTTATCTATCCATGCTTTTCCTTGGCCCTGAGATATGAGTATTATTCCACACATTCCCACACAACGAAACTCTTTCCAACAGTCAGCCAGCCATCAATGCAAAACTGTAATGCAGCCCTGGACTCGACATCTCTGAACGAATGGCTTCATGGATTCTTACCGTGGCTCAGGCTACACTACAGAGGAGCTCTTTAATGGAGCTGCCAACAAAAAGCCAGGTCCGGAGCTGAGTCCCAAAATCCAAGAACCCAGGCTCTGTAATCAGGCTTAGCATTCCACACTGGGACAATATTATTCCCACACGACGTTTAAGCAATCCCAGCAGAACACTGGCTTTCATGATGCAGGTATCATTTAGCCACCACAAAACTCACTTAAGTGTATGAGTTAATGATTTTTTGTAAGTTTTACCAAGCTCTATGATGTCATCACTAGCCAATTTTATGACATTTCCATCACGATAATAAATCCCTAAGAGTTCATTTACAGTTAACCCCTTTCCACCTTCTCTGGTCCCAAGCATGCCCTCCTTAATGCCCATCACCCAGTTACCTTCCACAACCCTCAGTCTGTTTCCCAGAGTTGAGTCTGCCATGGTTCTCCTTCTCTGATAAATTCCCATTCTGGTTTCCCTCCCTTCCCTTATGATCCTCTGTCCTGTTTCCTTCCTGTATTCTACATATGAGTGAAACCATATGATCATTGTCTTTCTGTGATTGACTTATTTTGTTCAACATAATCCTCTCCAGTTCCATCCACATCGATGTAAATAGTAAGTATTCATCCTTTCTGATGGGTGAGTAATATTCCATTGGGTTGAAAGGATAACTATTGTTAAAATACCTACACTACCCCAAGAAGTCTACACATTCAGTACAATCCCTGTCAAGATAACAGCAGCATTTTTCACAGAACTGGAACAAATGATCCTAAAATTTGTATGGAATCATAAAAGACCCCCGAAGAGTCAGAGGAAAGTTGAAAAAGAGAACCAAAGCTGGAGACATCGCATTGCCTGACTTCAAGCTGTCATCATCAAGACAGTATGGTACTGGCATTAAAACAGACACAAAATAGAGAACCCAAAAATGGACCCTCAACTCTATGGTCAACTAATCTTCCACAAAGCAAGAAAGAATGTTCAATGGGAAAAAGACAGTCTCTTCAACAAATGGTGTTGGGAACACTGGACAGTCACATGCAGAAGAATGAAACCGGACCATCTCCTTACACCACCCAGAAAAATAGACTCAAAATGGATGAAAGACCTCAATGTGAGAAAGGAATCCATCAAAATCCTTGAGGAGAACACAGTCAGCAAACTCTTTGACCTCAGCCACAGCCACTTCTTGCTAGACATGTCTCCAAAGGCAAGGGAAGCAAGGGCAAAAGTAAGATGTTTTTAGAGTACGTTTAGGTTCACAACAGAATTGAGAAGCACATGCAGATTCTTCATGGACCCCTCCCTGTCCCCCTGTACCCACAGCAGAGGGGGCACGTGGTACCCCTGATGAGACCACATCCAAAGTCATCACCACACAGATGCACACCTTAGCGTAAATTCAAGTTTATCCTTGGGGGTGTCCATTCTATGGGTTTGGGCAAAGGTACAATGACAAGTATGCACCATTATGGTGTCATACAGAGTAGTTTCACTGCTCTGAAAACCCTCTGTGCCCCACCTGTTCATCCCTCCGTTCCCCTGGTCGCAGATGACCCCCTCATCTTTTTACTCTCTCTACAGTTTTGTCTCGTCCAGAAGGTCCTAGAGCTGAAACCATGGGGTCTAAAACCTTTGTAGATTAGCTTCCTGCCCTTAGTGATGTGCATGTAAGTTTCTTCCATGTCTTTTTGTGGTTGGATCATTCAGTTTTTCTTAACCCCGAGTCATAGTCTATCGTCTGGGGGGACCCCAGTTTTGTTATACATTGACCTGCTGAAGGGCATCACATCTGCATCCAGTGCATTTCTGGTGCTTGCTACATACATGTTGCCCTGTACCTTCACACCACACCACACCAAATAAGCCCATCGTGTTTGCTGCAAAGGGTCCGTACCCTGACATCGGCAGCAGGCTCAGGACAGGCCTCAAATGGCAATTTCATTCTCTGTCAAACTCTCTCTGCACGTCAGGAACCACGTTTAGCCCTGTGGCCTTTTTACCACGGACTATCTCTCTGCCGCCTGCCCCGTTGGTGCTGGCTTGGGACAGAGGGAGAGAGCTTACAGCCAAAGTGTCACCATAGACCAGGTACCATGGAAACCCCATGGGGACTTTCTGCTTTCTTCCTAATTCCTCCATAAATGTGTCTGGCAGACAGAACCCAGCGGAGCCTGTCCCCACATCAAAGCCCCCGCAGCACTGTGTAAATCCCATTCCCCTGCCCCTCCTCCTCCTTCTTACCATTTGTGATCCCCTTGGCATCCCCTTTTGTTTCTGGCCAAGTACACAAAGCAGCTGTCATCACCCCGCGTGCCCCACAGGGCCATTTGCTCAGCCCTCAGAGCTCTGGGCTTGCTAGCTCTTAGGGGGCCAGGCCCACATGTGGGCTTTGAAGGCCCTGGGCAGCAAACTCCCATTCTAAACAAATGGAACGCAAGTGAATTCCAGGGCAACCGTATCAGCACTTTGGGGCTGGTGATCTCTCCGTTGCCCAACTTCAAAAGTTAAGACATTCCCAACAGATCCCAGGGGCTGTACGAGGGGAAGCTTTGCTTCCACGTGGGGAGGGGGGGATGGATTTACTTCTCCAGGGGGAGCCCCTCCACCTGGCCGCCTTTCCTTTGGCTAATCCCTAAGGGTTAGGAAGTGGCTTCTTCTGTTGGTGAAGGTGGGGTCGGATCAAGGAAGCGTTCCTTCTGCAGGACCTCCAGGAATGGGCATGATCTTTCTCCTCCTGCGTGAATCCCCTTCACCACCAGCCCTGTGGCTGTACAGTGCTACACATAGTGGCATATCCGAGCTGGCAGTGTGGACAAGGCCGCCCAAAGCCCGCCATGAGATGGTGTATGCGCAATCCTCCACGTGTCCAAAGGGCACTCATGAAAGAAAGCACCAGACAGTTCATGTAGAAGTTTCCTCGTTCAAAAACAAAGACTGGGCCTTTCCACAGATGGATTTTTTTCTACTTTTTTCTACTTCTTTGCTATAATGCTTAATTTCAAGTGGAACAATGATAATGGTTCTAAGATGAATTTTCTAAAAAACACTAGTCTAACGTCTTTCACTACTTTTCTCTTTCGGTTCCATTCTCTGTCGGCAACAAAAGATGGGCATGAAAACCTTCACAATATCTGCTCTGCTAAGAGCACGTCCCATAAACTGACTTAAATGTGAAACAGAATTGTAGGTATGGGTATGTGCTCAAATGTCAACTTCCCTCCAGGTTGCGTGTCCAAATATTTAGTCAAAGTAGCAACATGGAATGATTGTTTGCTTTCCCTCACAGATGGGATCTCCGGGGTTCTTGGAAAACCTTACCCACCACCTGTGGTGTTCCCCAAAGTACTTCCTCTGGTCCCATTGTGCCCAACTTGGCTCCCCGATACATGGTGGCCACCATACCTTCCTCTCCTACCTGAATGTTAAGCATCAAAACCAGTGTTACAAGTACTCATGGATAGAAGAACTTTATGACCACATCCAGTGATCCTACTGCCCAAGAGCCTTGCTTGGTCACCCAGATTTCTTCCACTATCCCACCTGGGCTTCTTGACTATTTCCTGAGTGTCCACCTCTTTCTCTAAAAATAGGTAAATAAAACTTTAAAAACAATAAAGGGATGGAAAGAGAGAGAGAGAGAGGAATGAATCTAATGTCTTCAACAAAATTTAGACCTTTCCAAACATGCATAGAAGAAGCTCCCCCCTCAATCCAGCTAATGAGACTGGACCATGGGTGTCGGGGGTGGGATTATCAGGATCAGCATGGAGGCATTCCAGGAGAACTTCAAATGGGTCCCTGGTCCTTTGTTAAGCCTTGTATGTCAACTGGCCAAGGCAATCAAATTTCCGACATTAAAGGCAAGTATACATGTAAACTTTAGATAATGACTTAGAAGCCCCCAAGACCATTAGTAAGACCATTTGTGCCATCAATGCGGTCATTGCTCAAGAGTCGAGGGCCTCAAGAAAAGAGTCAGTGGGACATGTACTGTTTGACCCGGGGAAGGAAGGGAAGCATTTCTAGAACATGGAAGATCCTCTTGGCAGTGTAGACACAGTAAGCATCTCACGTGGGCAGGGGATGCCAGAAGGATGACTTTCGGTGGCAGCAAGTTTGCAGGAGGTAGGAGTACAGGACCCCCAGAAGAAGTCTGACCTACTCTCTGTTTAGCTTTTCCCAAGAGTCCACTCTGCCAGGAAATAATGAGTCTCTTAGACAGCAACATTTTTGGACCAGAGACTGATGTAGAAAATTTTATATTTCAAACTCCTATTCTAATAAAACTGGGAATAAAATTATCACCACCCACTATCTTAGTCATTGAATGGGACCCCTGGACAGAGACAATCAGAGACAATCAGAGCTCACCATCGTGATCATAAATTGTTTTCCCTGGTCAGAGGTGATCTCAACCGTGAGTAATCAGTCATAGATTCTTCTCCCTGGAAAGACAATCTCAACCACCACCCATTAGTCATAGACCATTCTTCCTGCACACAGATGACCATAACTACTACCAATCTGTCATAGACTGTCCTCCCTAGACATAGATGATCATGACCACCACCAAACACTCCTAGACTGTCCTCACTGAACACAGATGATCATGATCACCCTTAATCAGTCACAACCTCTTCTTCCTGGACAGACAATCACAACCACCACCAACTCAAAGATGGTCTTCCCTAAACAGATAATCATGGCCCCTATGGTTGTCATTTAGAATCAAACTGAGCATTCATGTATTTATTTGTTCTTTTGGAGATTGTCATGTGGGCAATCTCCAGGGACACGTGGTACCTGGAAAGGAAGAGTTGGAAGACAGAACATGTAAACTGTGATAAATCAGAACAGAAGGGGATAGAGATCTTCACCTCAAGGAGACAGTGTGACACAAAGAGCACAGCCAAACCTGAAGGCAGGTATGAACACATCCAGAAAGAGAGAATGTGTCATCCAAAGAGTCTAGTGAAATGGAACAAAGAAGAAGAAATCTGTCAAGACCAGGTTGGGAGTTCATGCGTAACCCTGCCCAGAGGAGGGTACACCCTGCCCAGCTGAGGTCAAGTCTATGTCTCCAAGGCCATGCACCATTTTTTTTGTTTTTAAACAGAGTCAAGCTCTACTCCTACTATTTCTTGCTCCTGTGTTTATTGGTTAAGCCAAAGATGGGACAGTTGCTGGAATTACCTGCAGGGTCACTGGCAAGGGGACAATTTCATGCCGTGACTCAGTTTCTGAGCATGTTCAGACAACCCAACTACCAAAATGGACCTCTTAAAAGTGTCCCTCCTCCAAGAGCCTTTGGGCGTCCTTGTACTGATGTTCTGGGTGAAATGGCGTTGTGATTAGGGACAAATGCCAATTTCAAATTCATGAAGAGTGATTCCATCAGGCAAGGGCAGATTGGTTAAAAAAAAAGAAAAAGAGGAAGAAAAATGATAGATACTTGGCAGGCATATGAAATATTCCTATTTATATTTTCCCTGTCTTTCCTCAATAATGACTTTGGAATGGAGCAATTAGCAGCTATAGAAGATAAAGCATACTGTCATATTTCAAGGCAAGAATGAGGTCAGGCTACAGGGTAATTGGGGCCAAGATAAAGTCATGAGAGTAAAAAATAATAAATCATAAAATATGGAATACGCTAGAATATTTCTCATTCCTTTCATTCATTAACACGCATCAGGTCAAGCCAGTGGCTGAGCCGCAAGTGCGACTTGCTTATTCATGGCCAGAAGGCTCGATTCAGGGGATGAGAACATGTTACATGACAGATGTTTAAAATCGTAGCCCTTCACACGTGAGTCATTACTGATCATTAACGAGTTGATGTCTTGCATTTGAGTCAATGGTTCCAAAGGGTCACTTGAGTTCTCAGGCTGGATTTCCTTCTCTCATTAGCAGATCTGTTTCACTGGATATAGCATTACTCAAGGTTACTTCTTCTTGTCTCCTTTCAAATTTACACCTGTTTCTACCTGGGTATTATTTCATGAAATTTAGATCTTCCATGACCTGCCATTTCTCATTCAAAAATGGCATTTAGCAGGCATTCTGCTGTATAAAAACAGACTCTTACTCCTTCCTTAAAAGCTAGTGACGACTGAGTCATCCAACATTTCTGAAAAGTGAATCATCCTTTCTGGCACTGGAGTCAAAATTCACCTTGAATAAACTTTGAAAGTCCCACATCTCGTTCCCAAATTTTTGCTGGAAACGAGGAATACAACGGAGGAAAATCTGTCTGCATTACTAAAAACAAATGGATTATCTTGCTCTTTCTTATGTAGAACTCAGAGAATTTCACAAGGGAAGCCAAGACGAACCAGTTCAATCTTGTTTCGCAGCTCAAAAAGCTAAAATCGCAAGAGATGAGTTGATCTGTGCGGTGTCACATGACAAAGGATGGGCACATGGTTTCTGTTTATTGCTCTGTGTCCTAGCAGCCAGTCCTCAGGGGCACGGCCACACCCGTCTTCCTGGGATGATATAGGTGACATAGGATTGCAGGTGCACCCCTACATGATTGATCTTGGGAAGACATGGATGGGATAGAGCTTCATCCACGAAAACATATTCTTTACAGAAGTACACATCTTCCTCCACTTACCAGACCATTGGGGTGACATCCTGATAAACCCATTGTGAACTGAAAATATCCTAAGTCAAAATGCACTTAAAACTCAGAACCTCCCAGACATCATAACCTGCCTGACCCCTGTTCTCAGCACTCATGGTAGCTACCGTTGGGCAAAGTCATCTGACACAAAGACTCTTTGATACTAACATGTGAATGATCTCACGCAACGCCCTGAATCCTGTACCTGAAAGGAACACGGAGGGGTTGTGTGGGTGCAGAATGGTCGCCAGTGTGGGGGTTGTTGAGCCTTACAATTGTGTGGCTGCTGGGAGCTGCGGCTCGCTGTCCAGCATCATGAGAGAAGATGGTATCCCACGTGCCTAACTCCAGAAAATGTCTCAATTCAACATCCTAAGCACACTTTCTACCAAACGCGGATTGCTTTCACACCATCATACCTTCGAACCATCGTAAGTGGAACCATCATAGATCAGGAGCCTTCTGAATAACTCACAAAACTCCTTCCCCATTAATTCACTGGGTCTTTGGATCTCTTCTTCAGCATCCTCATTCTCCAGTTGACTTAGAGCAGAAGGTTGCACTCGCCATAAGGGTCTACAAATTAGATGTTTTCAGTGAAGCCATTCAAGGAAGGAAGGAAGGAAATCCTAAGAGGTGGGAGCCATGAGAATACAATTACAAGACGAATTGGCAGTGGGTACGGTTGATCGCTCTGGATTCCCAAGTTCCGTGCACCAAACGCAAAAGAGATTCGTAGAAACGCAACCTGGAAAATTATCTGCCGTGTCTGTCCGACAAGGATAAACGGTGTTCGCAGAGAACCACGTTTTTACTACGTCTTCGTTTATTTGGACGTGTGCTTGTGTTTGAAAGTCAAACAGGGACGGGCGCTACGGGTTTTTAAACGAAGCGTCACATTTGGAAAATGATGACAGGAACCAAGTCCATGCCGACTTGGAAACACCTATGAATTTCAGCTCCGGGTATGGAACTTTCCAGAGCTCCCGTATTACCCAGGTGGATTTTCCTTCTGCACAACTGTCGCTGAACTCGATAAAGCTGAGAAAATATCCGAGGAAGACGTTCCGCACCTACTTTCCTGAGGGCGTTTCCATCATAAACCCACCGAGGTCACGCGGGATCACACCCTCATGTCCGTGTGCACACCCTCACATCCACCTACGACCTCGCAAATAAGTATGCATAGACACATGTCCTGGTCACCGTTGCACACAAACCAGGCATTATTGTACACACTGATTGACTTTTCTTTTGGTTTAGCTTTTCACGGAAATAACCATCCTGCTAAATACCTTTTAGTTTAATTTCATTTACTTTTTTTGTTAAGATTTTGTCTGTTTATTTGGTAGAGAGAGCGAGTGTGGAGCAGAAGTGAGAGGGAGAGGCAGACGCCCCGTCGACTGGGGAGCCTGATGCAGGACTCGATCCCAGGACCCTGAGATCCTGACCTGAAGTAAAGGCAGATGCTAAACTGACTGAGCCACCCAGGCATTCCTACCTTGTGAAAAATCATAGGGAAGGAAAGGAAAAGGGAACGTGTGGCAGGGCGACCGTACCCCAGGCTGGAGGGCTTTGGAGGCCACAGGTTGTAGAAATCATACCAGGCATTTGCACGCATGCAGTGTAGGTCCTAGGAGAGGTCAACAGGCAAATAAAGGATGTGGGGAATTAGGAGACCAGAGTTCACTGCAAATGGTGCCCTTTGCCGTCTGCGTGGCTGTGAACTGGAGTCCACTGAGCAGAGACAGAGGCAGAAAGACGCCCCCAGGAAGGGAGCATCCCTTAGCCAAGGTACAGCAGACATTTTTGCAAAATGAGCTCGACTGCGAATCCCTTTCGGGGAGAAGGTTTTATGGCCTCAAAGAGGGCAGAAAGCGGGTGCCCCAGATAGCGCTGCGTGAGCACACACCTTACTGCATGTGTTTCCCTCTCTACCCCTGACCAGCCCTGGAAGTTGGAAACTCGGCCTCCGTCTTGCGTGTCTCTGCAAACTCTTTTATTACCACGCCTCATACCCAAGTGCCCACCTCAGCTTAGAGATGCTCTAAGCTCACTCCAAGCTCTGCCCCTCTGTGTGGGGGGGGAGACACCCTGATCCCTCCCTGTCTGATTCCCTCCAGGTCATCTGTCATTTCGGAGAGCCTCAGCTGCAGAACTTTGGAGGGTCCAGAAAAAAGCCTGTCCCCCGACCCCCGCCCCACTCCGCTGCAGGACCCTGAGCTGGATCCTGGAGCAGAGAGAGGACACCCGTGGAAAAACCGGTGACATCTGACTGAAGTCCGTGAATGAATTACGAGTAATGTTGTAAAACCCACGCCAGGTTTGTAGCTTTGACAAACGCACCCCACCCAAGTTCGCGGACATGGGTGCAAACGCATCTCGGCACTTTCCGGCGCATCTCAAACTATGTCCAGATAAATTCTATTGCAATAAAATAATAATAATTTTTGCAAAAATAATTAATTTCACAAAGATCGGGTGGCTCTCTGTTTCAGGGTGAGTGCCAGAGCGGGAAGGAATGAGGAGCTACAAGATGTTTTGTCTCCTAAACCCGACCCTGTGGGGCATGAGACGGGGTCGATCATGCGATGTGATGCCGTCCAGAATCATCAGTCCATTCTGGTTGCCTCCCTGTAGATCAGTGACTATCTGAGGTGGTTACAGTAACAAGGGACCTTCCAACACTTTGCCAAAGTGGTTACAGTAACAATGGACCCAGAACATTCCATTTGCCAAAGTGGTTACAGTAACAAAATCCACACCACCCACAGCTTCCGTCGCATATCCCACCAACCCTGCTAAGGGCGGATGCCACGTAACAATAACGTATCACCCGGCCTCATTCGCGGTAACAAATGTGTCCCATTAATTCAATAATGTATCACCCTGACCTCCTTCATGGTAACAAATGTGTCCCATTAATTCAAGCTGTTTACAATCGTGCAAACCCTGGAGGCGGTGGGGTATAGAACACCCTCTTGACTTCCTGCTTTTTTTTTTTTTTCCTGTAAGCTGAAAATTCCTCTGAAAATTATTTTTTGTTTAAAAAAGTGCTTTTTCTTTCTTTGGATATTTGCATTTGGGTTTCTGGGTGTGTGTGCCATGCTCGAATTTTTGCAAAAGATGTAGCTCACCTTCGAAGTGGAGGTGCTGAGTTCCCTTAAACACTGTGGCTAGGAAATGTGTGTTCTTTGCTTAGATATACTTTAATTTATTAAAATATATATATATATATATATATATATATATATATATATTTTTTTTTAAGTAGGCTTCATGCCCAGTGTGGAGCCTAATGCTTGGATAGACTTTTAAACACACCTTATTTTGCTCACAATGTGCAAATAACAAATGTCTTTCCCCCAGGCCCAGCAGGCGACAGGCTATAGGATTTCCTAGGGGGTCAGGGACAGGATGCTTCTCTTCCTGTCCCTCAAGGGGGCTGCCTGGGAGGTCCCCATGAGGTCAGCTCCAAGAAACCAGTCCCCATGTGCTGCAGGAACCCAGTCCGTAAATGGGGTTCTCTCGCACATGCATTCCTGGGTGATCCCCTATGTCACTGGGGAAGAGTGCCTTCCTGCAGGTTGGCTGACTTTTGCTGATGCACAGAGATCCTCCCAGAGCACGAATTTAGGCCTCCAGAAAAGCCGTGCCCCTTACTTTGCTTCCCGTTCCCCAGCATCAAAGCCGAGCGCCCCTGAACTCTTTGCTTGCAAAACAAAAAGGGCAGGATTTGTGGGAAAAGGGAACCAAGTCTAGACAGACCTTGCAGGGAGCACGTGAATGTTGACTGATCCCCTGCCTTTGGGGGCAGAGCGCAGGCTCTGTCAGGCTCCAGCCCCTAGCTCTCCCCCACCCCATCAGGGCCTCAGCCTTTTCTCTTGCAAAACGAGGACAATAGTAAGGAAATCCGGCTTCCCAGGCCACGGTGGGACCTATGGGAGCTGCAAGGCGGAGTAGGGTTTCTTTCTGCAGACCCTAGCACAAGGAACATTGGCTAATCTTCCCAGTAGGATTCTTTGTGGAGGGTTCAGTAGAAGGAATAATTCATTATTTTTAGACAGAGAGGTTTTTTTGTTTTGTTTTGTTTTGTTTTTTGGTAAACGGGTCAGGACAAGGATTCTTGCATGCTAACGTTTTCCTGGAAGTAATGATTCATTATTTTTAGATACAGAGAAGTAGATGAGATATATACACACACCTTCCTATTATGCACATTCACACACTCTATGGGTTTTAAATCCACATATATAAATATTCATAAACATATATACATATATAAAATATATATATATAATATATACATATATAAAATATATATAAACATATATACACATATATAAATAGATATCAATATACTTATGTATTTATATTTATTTTCAGATTCTACATATTTATGTACAGATACACATATATGCTATCAGTTAAATTTAACATTTATAACTAAGATGCATACATACTATAATAAACATTACGTTATATATGTACATATTCTAAATACACATACACCCTCTCAGCTATATTTAATGTTTATAACTATATATATACATACTATATAGAAACATGTAAATTTTATACATAAATACACATGCATGTGCATCCTATTAATTATACTTAATGTTTATAACGAATATATACATGGACAATATGTAATTATACGTGTAATGTTCCATATATGCACATATATATAAGCACACACATATCTACAGACTGAGAGACTGATTATAAGAAATTGGCTGATGCAGTTCGGGAAGCTCACAAGACCCAAGATCTGTAGGGAACTTTGGCAAGATGGTGCCCCAAGATTCCTACCCGTTGGTGCCGTTCTCATCCCAAAGCCAGCAGGCTCAACACACATACACTCCGGAGGCAGGAAAACTGGTTCAAAAGCAGCCTGGCAGGAGCAAGTCCTATCTGGGGGAGGTCTGCCTTTTTGACATAGTCGGACCTCCTTCAACTGATTGGATACGGCCCACCCACGTCAGGGAAGGCCATCTGCTCTACTCCTCGTCTCTTCCTGAAACAGCCTCACGCAGACACACACAGAACCATGTCTCCCCAAACGTGTGTGCAGCCTGCACACCTTCCCATCCCCTGCTCTGCTCCAGTCCTCCCTCTCAGAGCACGGAATTGACCGCTGCAAGGTGTGCTGGTTAGCATCACCCCAACTTGGGAAAGCTGTGGAGCCCAGCTGTTGGGTCAAATGCTAGTCGCCGTGTTGTTGGGCCAGTGTCTTGCCAAAGGGATGAACAGCTACAATCAACTGACTTTTAATAAACTAGATGATTCTCCACGAGGTGGGTGGGCCTGGTCCAATCAGTTGAAGACTTAAAGCAAAAAATAAAGAGGAGGAAGGAAAAGAAAAAGAAAAAACCAAATTGGGCTCTCCCCAAGAAAAGGAGATTGTACCACAGCTCCCAGCCTGACCCCAGACGGCAACATCAACCCCTGCTCTGGCTGACAGGCGGACCCTACAGATTTCACAGTGGCTGGCCCCACAAATGATTGCATGAGGCAACTCCTTAAGATACGCCTGCACATGTCTATGTATCCTATTGGCTCGGTTTCTCTGCAGAACCGTGACCAAGGCAAAGGTAAGCAGAGGCAACCAGCCCTCACCCCTAGTCCCAGGGCATTCCCCCAGGTGAGGAAGAGGTACCCTGGGCAGAAATGCAACTCAATGCCATGCCCAAGGAAGTTGCGGGGATAGGAGTCCCGTGCATTCAGAATTATGGGATCAGGACTGGATGCCCAGGGTGTTCTGGGGCCGCTTTCTGGGGGCGTGTTTCACCGTGAGTAAGTGGGGTCTGCCATGCGACTGCATGGGGGTGGGGGTGGGGGACCGTGTGGACAAGGCAGTAACATCTCTGGTGGGCGGGTGCAAGCATGGCGTCCACAGTGTCATTACCCACAAGGGTCTATTTCTACCCTGTATATGACAGTACCTGTCCAGTCCCAGTCCTCCAGGGGAAGGGGCTGTGCCGCATATATGGTAATATATGCCCAGCTCCAGCCTCCAGGTAATATGCACTCTACCGTATATACGGTAGCATATGCCCAGCTCCAGATCTCCAGGTGCTGTGGGCTCTACCGTATATACGGTAGTATATGCCCAGCTCCAGATCTCCAGGTGCTGTGGGCTCTACCGTATATACGGTAGTATATGCCCAGCTCCAGCCGCCAGGTAATATGGACTCTACCGTATATATGGTAGCATATGCCCAGCTCCAGAACTCCAGGTGGTGTCGACTCTACCGTATATACGGTAGCATATGCCCAGCTCCAGGTCTCCAGGTGCTGTGGGCTCTACCGTATATACGGTAGCATATGCCCATCTCCAGCCACCAGTTAATATGGACTCTACCGTGTATATACGGTAGCATAGGCCCAGCTCCAGAACTCCAGGAGGTGTGGACTCTACCGTATATACGGTAGTATATGCCCAGCTCCAGAACTCCAGATGGTGTGGACTCTACCGTATATACGGTAGCATATGCCCAGCTCCAGAACCCCAGGTGGTGTGGACTCTACCGTATATACGGTAGCATGTGCCCAGCTCCAGATCTCCAGGTGGTGTGGACTCTACCGTATATACGGTAGCATGTGCCCAGCTCCGGATCTCCAGGTGGTGTGGACTCTACCGTATATATGATACCATGCGCCTTGACTGTGTTCTCCATGTTGCAACAATGTCACCGAAGGGGCATGGGCTGCACCTATATCCTCAAAATGAGGTGGTGCTTTTTTTTTTTTTTTTTTCTTTTAAATTCTCTGGAAAACTCCGTTAAAGTTGATTTCTTGTCCTTTCTCCATGTGATATCACCCTAGAGATTTTCCGACCATTAAGTTGTGACAGCATTTCTTTACGATAGAATCAAAGCGCGTTTTGCAATCTTGGCCGAGCGTGGCTTTTCTCCAAATCTCGGTTAAACTTCGCTGTAAGTGATTGATCTTCCTCGTCCTCTCTGGAAGGACCCACATTTCCCGGCGGGATGTAATGGAAGTGGATGTTTACAGCTCCGACTGCTTTTGGCTTTGATGTTGACATTTTCAAATCTTTCACGGATTCCTGCGGCCACATTTCCTCCCCCCACCATGTATCCAAAAACCAATTCTGGGAAAACCACCCATGACCTCATTATGTGTCCGAGTGCCTTGTTCTGCAAAGACGCTGACTAGTCACAGCGCGCTTGAGCTCACGGTGTCTGGGCTTTATCTGCTGCTGACAAGACGTGGGTGACTTTCTAATTCTTCAGACCTGGTGATGTGACCTGCGGAGCTCAGCCCTTGACTATGACGGCGTCCAAGACACTGAGTCATAACTTATCGCGTGTTATCAAGACCCGTTTTCCCTCCTTATGCCTTTCATGGTCATGCATGTGTCTCGCTCACCAAGTCTGCGGATGCTGTTGAGAAAATCCACAAAAGGTGCAGAAACGGGACGTGAATAACGCATAGGCACAAAGGACTCTGTGACGTTCTTGCCTCTGAATCATTAGTAAGAAAGATACGGTGACTACGGAATGGCATTGACCCAAAGGAGCCTGGCCAGCAAAGGGCATGGACCCACGGTTGGAGCTCTGTTTTTAATCTTTTCATCTGATGCTGAAATTTCTCCACCTTTTTTTTTCCCCCCAGAACACATTTGACGGGCAAACCTAAGGTTGAGTCAACCTTGATTCCAACCTAATTGTATTTTGAATCAATATCCTTGTTTTAATTTATTTTTTATTTTATGTATTTTTTTTATCTTTAATTTATCGTTAGAGAGAGGAAGAGAAAGCAGGGGGATAGGACAGAGGGGGAGCAAAAGGGACGAGGAGATTCCACGCTGAGCACAGAGCCCCACACGGGGTTCGATCTCACCACCCTGAGATCATGACCTGAGTCAAACCCAAGAGTCAATGCTCAACTGAACTGAGTCACTTGGGCTTCCCGTTTTTATTTTATTTTTCAGTAGGTTGTCCCCTTCAGCGTGGAGCCCCGTCCAGTAAGACCTGAACTGAGATTAAGTCAGATGCTCAAAGAACTGATCTACCCAAGTGTTCCAAATCAATATTGTCTTTTTGTCAATATTGCCTTTGAGGACCAGCGAATTGTTGCTTATGGACCCAGACACACAGATGCACAGAAACACACCCCTGAAGTCCCTATATTTGCACACATTCGTGTTCATCTGGTCTCCTCCCCCATTTCCTGGGTCTGAGCTCGGGCTGACTCGGGTCGTATAATTTGCCTATGTTGGCCGGCTCTCGACGAAATTACACGCTGGGTACACTTTTCTTCACTTCTCCCAGCCCTGCTCGTTCGGTCTGTGGCCTCTTCTCCCTAAAACCCGCCCCTGCCTCTCTCCCACTCACAATGCGTGTCTTTGTTCTGTCCGTCCTGGGCAAAGTAACCTAAAACGCTCGCTCACCATGAGGTATTTGAGGCTTCGAGAGGTACAGAAGCCTTCCAAAAACACCCAGAGTTTCAAGCCTATAGAAGGGTAAAAACACACACGATCATGACAGATGGTTTTCATCTCAAGGACTAAAATAATTTGAAAGAGGTCAGCATTTTTAAAATTAATTAGTGCTCTGCCTCTTGCTGAAAAACCAGAGAATCGTCTGTTGTGCACCAAACTGAGGTCATGATTTCCTTTCTTTTTCCCCCTTCTGGTTTTTTTTTTTTTTTTTTTTTTTTCTGTTCAAGCAGATGGTTTGCATTAAAAATGATACTGGCTAAGGGAATTTTTCAGCCTTCGGGGAGATGTCTCCAGCTGGAGTTTCGTGAGATGCCACTCCAGTGTTTGGGAGCCTAGACATAGTCACTGCACTGGGAGACAAGGTTTGTCTCGTGCACCCTCCTGGGGGATACCCCAGCCCGATGCCAGCAAGAGAGAGCGTGCACCCCAAGACAGACTCACACAAATCCCCAGGAACCTGCTCGCTTGGAGGTTTGCTCACGGAGCCAGCCAGACCACTGTGCACAGACACAGCTGATTCTTCCCAGCACAGAAAACCCAGTGGACGCCAGACATGGAAGAACTCAACAGATAACAGAAGAGAAAGAAAATTCCCTGAGCTCAGACACGTCCATGACCATCAGTCCCGACAAATGCTCCCAGATCGTTTCCGTGGAGAGACCCAAATATCCAAATGGGCCACGGCCACATCAGAAGGACAGACAGAGCTCGGACCCATGACCGGCATGCAAGCTCCCCACACAGCCCCTCAGCCCCTGAAGCCATCAACCCCAAATATCCAGGATTTGAATCAGTGACTGCCAAGGTCCCTTAAGTGTCTCCCGTTTTTCCTCCTTAGGATCAACCCCAGCCTGTACAATATGCTCTCCTGACTGACCTCAAAGGATGTCCTGCTTTGCATGAGCTGATATGAGTTTCCTCCTGAGCCAGCAGCCCCTAGCTAGGACGCACCTGCTTCCTCCCTTTTACCTCGGAGTCTCTGCACAGCACAGATGACGGCGGCCGACTCCTCCACAAGCTCATCTTCAAGAGTCCCTCAGCGTATCTATGCATCTTTCGCAAAGTGTCCCCTGGTCCCTATTCTCAGTGGCCCATGTTTGCCTTTTCAAGCTGTGTTATTTGCCATCCCTTACTAGCAGCCTGAACCCACTCCCTTTTTCTCCCTTCTGGAGAGCTGTCACCTGTCACACACCTGGCAGATCCCGCCCAGTGTTCTGGCCTCCGTTCCCGTCGCCCAAGTCCTCTGCAGTAGCTCTGCAGACTTCTTTCCGAATCCCGTCTCCTGACGCATGTGCTGGAAGGACCCGGTCAGCCTCCATATTCACACACGAGCAAACCCTCTGGGCTTGCATGTTGAATATCTCTATTCTGATTTGTCCAATCTCCCCTTCACAGGCCTCCGTACCGCTCCCCTGGAGTTCCACGCAACACACCTCGTCATGGCAAACACGATCGTATCTGCAATTTCAACGTATTTCCTGACGTCCCCAAGGAACTGGCTTCGCCCCACGGTCTGTGCATTCCGTAAGTTGCTTTTCGCCATAGAATCAACCAAATCATACTGCTAGGGATGCCTGAGACGGCCTTGTTTTTTACAGACATTGGGAGAACAGGCTGAGAGGAACACCTGCCAGGTTCTAGCAGAGGATGGTTCTCAGCCTCACACGAGCCCCCACGGATGGCATCAGCTTCAAGACAGAGTCACATCTGGGCGTCCAAGAAGCCAATGAGCCAGACGTCTCCCTCCCGGACCTCTGAGCCTCCAACAAAGCTTCTGAGGCTTTGAGATGGATGGGGAACCACGTAGCTCAAGTCGGCTTGAACACCTGTAAATATTTCTTCAGGGGCCCAGACGGCTGATATTTCATGAGTGCCGGTATCAGTCACTTCCAAAGGCATGACAAAGGACAGAGTCATTGGACGTGATTGTGGTTTTCGCAGAAGACACACACATCCCAGCTTCCCACTGATTTCTTTGTGTGTGTGTGTGGTGTGTGTGTCTATAGATTGTTTAAAGTCATCTCTACCCACAGCATGAGACTCGAACTCACAGCCCTGAGGTCGAGGGTCTCACGTTCCATGGACAGGGCCAAGCATGCGCCCCTGCCTCTGATTTCTGACAGTCTTTGCTGTCCACATGAGGACCCATGAGGACCCACGAGGACCACGGCCATTGCATAGACACAGCCTGTTCCCACAAAGATGTTGAAGCTTGTATACATGGATCCTTAAGTAGAAAAATATAGATATGTATGTTTATTTTTGTAAAGTGTAAAGAGGAAATTACTCTTGAAACAGAACACATGCTTGAATGTTCAGAAAAGTCTAGGTAGCTCGTTTTCCACACATCTCGTCCATCGAGAGCCTCCCTTCCAGGTGGCCGGAAAAGCAAGCCAGTCTGGGAGCAGATCCTATAACCCATGTCAGCTGACAGTGTGGTGACCTTGCCCCACACCGCTCACCCGTGTGCAGCTCACGCGAGCAAGGTGCACGCGTGTCCAACAGGTGCATGAAACCGCAGTGACGGATCTCCCCAAACCTATTAGGATGGGTATCATGGAGAAGACACGTGAGATGCCATGGGTTGGTCGGAACGTGCACACGAAACAGCCTGAGCTACAAAATCTATCCTTGTAGGATGATTTGACTTGCAGATGCCATGGTCATGCCGCGTTGCTTATCGCCTTGTGCTAGGAAGTGACATTCCTCCTACGAGTCGGTGAGGTGACCAGCCCCTGCCCAAAGGGAGTGAAACATGCTCCTATTTGAAAAGATCACTCTCCAAAGCCTAGCCTCCCTTGCTGGATCTGTCTTTATTAGGAACTCTCTTCTCGTGACCTACCCCTCCAGAGTCAATCTCGTGGCCCAGCATTTGAAGGATTCTCCCTAATTTTAAGTCTGTGAACCATTGTCTATCCAAATGCCTAACAGGAAAATGGGCATCTTTGGGGACTCCAAGTGCCAGAGACTCCCCTGGGCCTGGGAAGCGTTTCCCTACCACAATTAGCATAGTGGGGGCCCTAACCCCAAACCAGAGCCTCAAACTACCCCACCTTCCCACTGTGGTTTCAACCTTCTGTTCTCCGAAAACATCAAGACTCTTTGACCATCGACCTTCTCCCAACACACGTAATAGGTAACCTTGGTCACATACTTCCAGGAAAGGCCACACCCATCAGCAGGGAATTCATCCCAGTTCTTGCTTCTGGACCCACTGACCTCCTCATACCTCCTTCCCATCTTCTCGCAGAACACGATACGAGATGGGCCCTTGCACGCCGTTATGGGTTGAACGGTGTCCCCTCTTCAAACATGACTTTCCTTGGAAAGAGGATCATTGCTGGTTAACATGAGGTCATCCTGGAGTACCATATGCCCTGAATCCAATGGCTGGTGTCCTTCAAAGAAGAGGAGAAGACACAGATCTTGAGAGGTACTTATGAAGACAGAGGCAGAGAATGGGGTGATGCTTCTACAAACCAGCCATACAGGAAGGAAAATATTTTTCCTCCACTCTGTTAAGTTCTGTACCTGAGGCCCGCAAATTAAACTGATAATAGACTCATAAGAGAACAACTAGCTTTAATTCTATACTTATGTGCCTGTGGGACTTCACAAAGAAAGATAGAGCTGAAGGAGGTGGTCAGGTGATTAGGGTTTGTGTAGCAACTTAGACTAAAAAAAGGAAAAGGAGTTTGGGCTTCCTGTAGGAGGAGGCAAGTTATGAGAAGGGTGGGGAAAAAGTGTGTGATAAATAACATTGTCTTGATATACATGTAGGACTCCCTTTCGAAATAAGAAATGTCTCCAGAACTAACTGTCTTTCTGGTAAAAGACATCTCTGCAAATGCAGATTTCTTTTTACAAAAGGGAAAACTTATATGCTCTGTTTTTAGGTACTTAAGGAAAGCTTTCCCTGCCTCTGCAGGTTTGCAATCACCTTTAGATCACCATATACATGATACTTGATTCTTCTATGTGTGCCTTTGAATTTGAAAATTTATTTTTCTCATTCTGCACGTTTTAGACCATTTTATTTTTCACAGCAAGCACTGTGTACGAGGATAAGTTTAAATAAACGTAAATCTGAGCAGAGTCCGTCTGCAGGTAATGAGAGTCCCTATTGGATTTTCTCACTCAGCAGACAAGTGTTTTATATCATTTATGTTCCCCCTACTTGGCTTTCACTGACCTAGCGAAACAGTTTCAGGCCAAACAGCCTCAACCGAGCTAGAAAGCTGGGTCCACTCAATGGTGTCCATGGGCCTCCCTGAATGCCAGCGACCTTCCCAATTCCCCTCGTCGTTGACCCGGCAACACACTCCGGGGAACCCCAGCTCTCCTGCTGCACAGAACACTGGCTGCTTCCATCCCTTCTCCAAAATGAAAACATAGAATGAAAAGTAGAGGTCACTCCCTGAAACCACAGGTTTTGAGAAAAACTTTGTGTTCTTCCAGATAAGGCTTATGCGTTCCCAGTTTGGAAGATTTAAGAGAAATAAAGTGGAAAGCCAGGAGCCTTGAGGGGTCTTGTATGGAAATGGACTGCAGACACACAGACAGGAGGAAGAGAGACTTCAGGTTAATCCTGTACGAATGGAGATTATAGACACAGGAGCCCCACACACAGAGGTGACTGAAGGCAGCCACTTCTGTCCCCTTCATACAAAGAAGTAACACATTGGTCAGGAATCCACGGGGCAAACAAGATTGGGCTGAGACACCAAATCTGGAGAAAAAACACAAGCATTGTGTGTGTAGCCTGTTCAGCCCTGCTTTCGCGTCCAGACATCAGGACACCTCCGCACATCTAGGTGCTGGGCGGCCACCTTCTCCAGCGCACACTTCTCTCCTGCATCCAGGCCACAGATGGGATCCCCGTGTGCACTGGCAGTGTCCTAACCAATTTTCATTCAGAGCTAGCACATTTGGGGGTGACCAGCCCCGAACCCCAGCAGCCTCCCTCATGACCTGGATTGAGAAAGATAAAAAGCTGAACGTCTTTGCCAACAAGCTAGACCTATCCGCCATTTTCACTGTAGTGAGAAAAACAGGCAGCCAAGCCTCACCCAGAGTGAAGACGCAATACCGGAGCTTAAAATGCCTGAACACCATGAACCTCCACATAGGACACTAAGGGATGGAGAAGGCAGGTGTCCCGGGTCCCCTAAAATTATGCAAATAATTCTAAAGACTGTCGGCACACCTCAATGGTGGGTGCTGGACAGTCCTACAGTCTCTGAACGCCCCTCCTTGCAACGGTGAGACTATTCCAAACATCACAGGGAGAAAAGGCACGTGTCCCCTTCAGCCTGATGCTCAGCAAAACAAAAACCCTCGGATCAACCCATTCTCGACTCTTGGAAAATTGCCCGCAGAACTCACACCTGATCGCGCCATCTTGGTGGATGCACAGCGGCACAGAAACCAGCCTGCCCCCCTCACCACCCTGAGCAAGACTGAATTCCCGGATGCTTGGGAGGAAATGTCCTGTGGAAGGGGTCTTGAAGAGGAATGGGATTGGGTCAGGGATCTTTGTGTTCCCTGCTCTGCAGCTGGCTGGTTTCCATCCCTCCTGGGAGACGCCCAGGATCTTTGTGTAAATAAATGCAAGTCCTCTAAGGGAGCTCCCATGGAGGGGAGCTCAGATCTGCAAAATGCATGGGGAGCTCCCTCCCCAAAGCCAGGTGTGAGCCACCCTGCTGAGCTGCAGAGACCAAATGTCTACATTTGATAGACAATGAGATACACAAAGAGACAAAGAAACAAGACAAAGAGAGGGGGAGGCAGGGAGGTCCATCTCCATGGGCAGCTACATGTAAAAAGCCAACACACCCCAGGCCTCACACTAGACAGAAAATAAATCCCCATAGTCCGATAACTAGATTCTCTCTGTTCCTCAGGAGAGCAGATGGAAAGCCCCAAATTATTTTTCTCCGTCCTGACTCATCAGGGAAATTCCTCTCACTTTGTGGCAATCATGGGCGTGCCTGTCCTAATTTAGGGCCCAAGGGAACTCTGGGTGTTTCTCCATGATTTTCTGGGAGAGGTGGACGAGGACGCTGGCGGGAGGCATCAGGGGGTGCCAGTGGACTGGTGTTAAGGGGAGGACCCCTTCCCGAAGCAGGCATTCACTGTCAGGTTCCAGCTGCCTGCTGGACGCTCTGTTTTATGCCCTTTTATCTTTCTTGAGATGTTTTTTGCACATTCTGAGTCAGAAAAGCTCTCTGTGAAATTCCTTCTCCTCCCCCCTAGGGCTCCACTGTCAAGGACCACCCCTCTGAGGATGATTTTGAAATGGGGGGTTGATTCTTGTTGTTTTCAAAATGATTGGAGCCTGCCCGTCATTTGCGTGGGGTGTCCTGGGACTTTGCATAACAAGCAATCACGAAACCCTATCCAGGAGAAGGAGCACTGCTCCCTTCATGCCCAAGCAGAAGAACCTTGAAAGATCATCTGAGTTTCCAACTGTCCTCGGTTTCACACAGGAAGCAAATCTGCAAACAAATAGAGGAAGATTTTCTGGGAACATATACAAGGTTCACATGCATGGGTCCCAAGCAGGACAATGTCACCTTAAAAATGACTGATGAGGGGCTCCTGGGTGGCTAGGGGGTTAAGCCGCTGCCTTCGGCTCAGGTCATGATCTCAGGGTCCTGGGATCGAGTCCCGCATCGGGCTTTCTGCTCAGCAAGGAGCCTGCTTCCCTCTCTCTCTCTCTGCCTGCCTCTCCGTCTACTTGTGATTTCTCTCTGTCAAATAAATAAATAAAATCTTAAAAAAAAAAAAATGACTGATGATACATGGAGAGGTTTGCTGATATTTGAACCTCTCCAAACTGTTTAATGGCAATAAAATATTTCTGTCCCCCCACATTACCCTGCCTCACATGGATGGTACATTGTCGCCAACTTTCTGAAAGTTCATTCGGGCCATTTTAGCGACTGACAGTCTGACTCAACATCCAAAAATTCTTGGTGAAAGGCTCCACAAATCAGTGAGATCTGTTTTCAGAATTATTAATCAAGTTAAGAAACCACCCTTGGATAACAGTCTTTTATACGCCATAGAACGAGATCTCACTCCAGAAAAAAATGGTTCTCAGACATTTTTACACTACCTGACGTGTCTGTATAAGTTGGATTCAAGTAAGTGACAAAACTGAATGATGAAGCAATAAAATACCTGCACATGGATCTATGTATAATTTACTATCTATTATGTAGCCATGACCTCTATCTCTCTTCTATCAACCTTCAATCTGTGCATCCATCATCCATCCATCCATCCATCCATCCATCCAACTATCCATTCCTCTATCTATCATCTATCTATCCATCCATTCCATGTATCTATTTATGTATCATCTATGTATCATCTATCATCTATCTATCCATCATATCTATCTATCTATCCATCCACCCATCTGTCCTATCCTATCTTATCTACATATCCATCCATCCGTCTCTCCATCTGTCCGTCCATCCATCCATCTGTCCTATCCTATCTTATCTACATATCCATCCATCCGTCTCTCCATCTGTCCGTCCATCCATCCATCTGTCCTATCCTATCTTATCTACATATCCATCCATCCGTCTCTCCATCTGTCCGTCCGTCCATCCATCCATCTGTCCTATCCTATCTTATCTACATATCCATCCATCCGTCTCTCCATCTGTCCATCCGTCCATCCATCCATCCATCTGTCCTATCCTATCTTATCTACATATCCATCCATCCGTCTCTCCATCTGTCTGTCCGTCCGTCCATCCATCTGTCCTATCCTATCTTATCTACATATCCATCCATCCTTCTTTCCATCTGTCCATCCATCCATCCATCTCTCTATCTGTCCGTCCATCCATCCATCCATCCATGCTTCCTTCCATCTTTCTACCCATCTATCTATCCGTCCATTTTCTTATCCATCCATCTATCTATCATCTATCATATCTATCTATCCATCATGTGTCATATCTATCTGTCATATCTGTCCATCTGCCATACATCCATCTGTCCATCCATATCGACCTATTATCTATCTGTCTGTCCATCCACCTATCCATCAGATCTATCTCTCTATCTCTCATCTACCTATCCATCCATGCATCTGGTATCCCTAGCCATCCATCCATCATCCATCCATCCATCCTATCTCTCTATGTATCTATCTATCCATCCATCTTTCTATTATCTATCTACCTACCTTCATCCATCACCTGCCTATGCATCTCCACGGTTTCATCCCTGTCCCCAGCATTGTATGGATGTCATAATGTGAACGCAAGCAGCCACCAGGTTTTCAGCAGCATGTGCTGTGTAGGAGGCCCTTGCAAGGAGTCCGCATGCCTTTCTCGGCAGGAAGTGATCAGAGCCCTTTGGCAATGAAGACTGCTAAGCTCTGATTCCATTTGGATTTAATAAATGATTCCATGTAACTCTGCAAAAAAAAACACAAGTGAGTCTAGATTTCATGCACGGTGACAAGATCTGGGATATGCATCAGCAACAGAGAGGCAATGATGAACTTAACATTTGTCGGGTATAAATAAGATTTGCCATAGGTTTGTGTGTGCGTGTGTGACCCAATTATAGTTTCAACATCAATTTAAAAAATTACGCTCTCTGCTTTTGTTAAGGGTCAGTGATGCCTTATGGTTTATGGTATATCCATCTGTTCAGAATTTTTCCAACATTTTAACAATTTCCGTTAATATTTCAACTCCACGAGTGATGTTTAGAAAGCTAAAAAGAGTTTAGACTCTGGGCTGATCCCACCGTTTCAAAAGCACTAGTGGGGCTTATAGTATTTGAAGTGGAAGAAATTTTTTTTTTTTCATGGGAGTGGAATTTCCACATGGCTCTTAAAAAGCACCTATGACCCATGAAGGGCAAGATAAAATGCTTCCCCTAGAATTGCAGTTGGCTGTATACAAAGCATTGGCAAACCTGGACGGACACCAGAACCAGGGGTGTTTATTTAATTTTGCCAATAAGAAGAAATGGTAGACATAGGTTCATTTCATTGTGGTTTTTTGTTTGATTGTTTTTTTTTTTTAAAGATTTTATTTATTTATTTACTAGACAGAGAGAGAGCACAAGCAGGGGCAATGGCAGAGGCAGAGCGAGAAGCAGACTCTCCGCTGAGCAAGGATCCTGACGCGGGACTCGATCCCTGGGATGGGGACCTGACTTGAAGGCAGATGCTTAACCAATGAACCACCCAGGGTTCCCTAGGCCTGCTTCTTTGTACCAAAACTTTTGTGCATCTGCATGAAACATAGACCCTCACGTATCTTCTGGGCTTACACATTTGTACAACTCAGGTTAACATAACATCTAAGATGAGGTATTCCAAAGAACCATTTCAGAGTTTCCCTAGAAATAGCCATTTTATACATTCAGCTACTCTTCTATTGTCAGTATCAATGCATTTCCTCCAAATTGTAAAATTATTTCCTTTACAAAAGAAGAGGAAAGAGGAGGAGGCGGAGGAGGAGAAAGAAGACAAAGAAATGTGCTTTCCTTTAGGTCAGAACCAGCAAGCTTCGTGTTTAATGAAATAAAATCCTGAAACTTTCTCTGCCTTCCTGTTTCTACCCGTTTCCAACCGGCTACTTTTTCCATTGACGTCGACATGGACACGGAATTCTGCTCCCTCGGAAATTATATTTCTCTTGCTGGTTCTGAAGCATAAAAGGTGTCTGGTGAGTTGGCAGGAGGTCGAGAGGTTTTAACAACTTCTGACTTTTCCTCAAATTCATCCAAGACTCAAGTCAAACCAGTAACCGTCGATTCCCAGCTATTTAGGATAAAGAATCATTAAAGAAGTGTAGAGACTTTTAAATATTGTTAAAACACCCAAATGGTGGGTTCAGGAATAGCAGTTTGTGATCTGTGCCATTTCGACCCTCAGAAACACCTGGAAACCCAGTATAATCCAACTGGCCACTGGGCAGATACCTAATATGGAAACTTTCATCGTTTAAATGATGACTCCTAAAATATATGTTTAAGTCGTCACCCCAGAACTTTTCAAACGGACCTTATTTGGAAAAAAAAAAAAAAAGAAAAGAAAAGAAAAAAGACTTTTATAAATGGAATGAAGTTAAGGATCTCGAAATGAGGTCATTTTGGTTTACCGTGGACCCTAAATCCAATGATGCAGTCTTTATAAGAGACAGAAGAGGAGATTCGGGGAGGAGAAGCCAGGTGAGGACGGAGGCAGAGAGGGGACGGATGTGGCCACCAGCCCAGGGATGTCTGGAGTCCCAGAAGCTGGAAGACGCAGGAAGGACCCTCCTTGGAGGCTCTGGAGGGAGCATTACCCTGCCCCGCCTGGATCTCAGAGGTCCTGCCCCGCCTGGATCTCGGACTTCTGGTCTCCAGAGCTGGAGGAGGATGGATTCCTGTGGTTTTAAGACACTTCGTCTCGGGTCATTTGCTACAGCTGCCCCAGGACACTCCTACGGACATATCCTGGATCTCTTGGTCTCTAAGTTTTTAGCAACACCCATTTCCTTGTCCTCTTTTTTGCAGGCATCCCTCCTGGGTGAAGGAAGCCTGGGCACCTGTTTGGAAATGGGACTGTGAGTGCTTGGCCTCTCAAAGGTGTGTGCGTGTCCCGCTGAGTCTTGGTTTCCTGGCCTAAGAAAATTGTTCCCCAGAGCTGTTGCCCAATCTCTGCCACATCCTGCCTGTCTTGCCATCTCTGGCTCCAGGGAAAGCCATAGCATTGCACAGAGCCGGGAACGGATGGGACACCCCACTTTCTACCCACCAGAGGTGCTTCATGGACAAAGTTAAACAGTCAGGGTAGAATCTCCTCCCTTTACCAGAAAGAAGGAAAAAGAGACCCATAGGGAAAAGGGAATTCAGAGGCGGTCAGTATGACTTCTTCTACCTGAGAGCTTTCCCCAAGCGAGCGTGGAGTTTGTGAATTTACAGATTCAAACCACCGTCATCACGATCATGGAAAGAAAGAGTGGCCCTTCATCTGGGGGCAAGTGGGACTTTGAAATGATTTCATTCACACCAGCAGGCTCTTTCTTTTATTCCTGTCCCTGCTGGACAACATCGGCGTTCTACAAATCCCCCTTCGGGAGGGATCCCCACCTGGTCTCTCCTGGGCTCACCTACAAAGCAGGCAAGTCTATGCCATGTAGAATGGGCACGTGTCTCTCTCTTCCTTGGCTTTTGACTGTGAGAGGGAACAAAACCAGGGAGTTCCCCTTCTCATCCCCAGACCAGTGGTGCCTCTCATCCAGTCCTCACCATGTCCCGTCTCTTTGGTGCTGGACATTTGGTGGCCCCACCTCAGATTCGGGGCTTTCCCCTTGTACATCCGTCCCTCTAGCCGCCATCTTTGCAAATGGCGCCAGTATCCCTCCAGCGGCAGCAGGACGTCATCTGCAATAAACATCTTTCTTTCCTTTGCACTCCTCCCCGCAAACCAACCAACAGCAAGTTGGGTTCCTTCTACTGGTGCTTTACGTTGGAAACCCCGGCTCCTTTGCCATCTCTAATTCCAATCCTGTGGGTGAGACCACTGTCATCGACCACACATCCTGCTGTCTCCACCATCTCCCCTCCTGTGCCTGTGTCCTGTGTCTTATCTCCTACCTCTCATGGCTCAGCCCCCACAGCCGCCAGGCTGGTGGCCGGATAAAGCCCCGCCCTCCTTAAATCCAACCAGGCCTTCCCTGCTCCTTTAAACTACTGTGAGGGACCTCAACCGTGTTTTCTCCATTTCACGCAGGCCTGAAGGCAGCGGCTGGAAGCCACCCATCTGGGGTCCTAAACCCTAGCTGCATGCCTTTCCTCCACCCTGGGTCTTTGCAATGTCAGCTCCTTCCCATCCTTGAGCGTCAGCCTAAATATAGCTCTTATCTTAAACATCAAGAGCGTTGGGTACCGGCGTTGCACACACCTGGTCCCACCTCAAATGTCAGAGATGCTTTTGATAAGGACCGAAGCTCGTCCCAGAGTGCCAGGGCAGGTCCTGGAGAAGACTTGCAGGGGAAATCACCTGCAATCAGGGCGGGCTTCCTGATGGTCACCTATGCTCCCACAGGGAAGCCCCTCTCCCCAGCGATGACGACACATGTCCTAACACTCTGCCATCCTCATTCCCACACCCATAAGTATTTTGAAAGACAGAGCCCAGGGTTTTCATTCCACACGGTGCCCCTCAAATGACACAGCCCGTCTTGACCCCAAAACAGGACGCCTCAGACTGAACTTGCGCACGTAGTTACGGCTCAGACTGAGAACCCACAACAGTAGGTTCAGATGCACAAAGCCTGTCTTTGCAAACATGCAAATTGTGCATTTTTTTTTTCTTGACAATTAGCTGTCTGAAAGGGTCTCTTAGGCAGAGACTTCAATTTGGCTTTCCAGGGTAATAGGGCGTCTGGATCACTTATTAATATTCTGCTAAAAGGAAGCCGGGATTTCCTTACAGTTAACAAAGGATCCCGGGGAGGGAGGTATGGGGGGATATTTGCATTTCCCTAGTGGAAGTTTTACTTGACTCTTATCTAAATGCCGTAGAAAATTGCACAGAACATGCCTAGGGAGGCGGCAGCAAGCTCTCCAAGTCAGAAATCCATATTTTCTATCCCGACGCCCATCCCACAGAACGCCCCTGGAAAATATCCATTGTCACCTTGACACCATCCAGAGGTGGTTGACCAACTGTCCCTCACCCCAAAAGCCCCTCCCTGAGGAACCCAGACGCCCCACTTGATTGTCCTTCTTGAATACTTGGGCTGTTTCTGGACAGCTCACTCTGTCCTGGACACTCGCTCTGGCTGGACACTGGCATTGAGTACCAGAGGTTACATAACGCTACCTCCAAGGGTCTTTCCCATCTATAAATCCATCCAACTTGGGTTTTCCTTCTGAAACCCACCAGCATCCAGAGTCACATTTCACGAGCGATCTGGATTGTAAAACACAGTGTTTTAAACGTCTAGACACATTTTACCCAGATCGGGAGTGTAGACGCTGAGTGCAGCAAAACATATTGGGACTATACGTGTGGGTATTCCCACCTTGAGTTATCATCCTCCCCCCGTCTCTTGAGCAAGAGAGTCTCGAGACAGGAGAAATGATGCATCTGGGCTCCACGTTTCTCTGGATTCTTCTAGGCGTCTGATTAACGCATCACCATAGTCAGGAGGAACCAGCAAAACACATCACAGACTCTACTTGGAATCAACATATTACTGCGCTTAGAAAAACCCAGATAATTTATGCACGTGGAGTATTTTCTTTCTATGTGATTGTGTGTTTTTCTTTAACTTATGCTTTCTGTGATTCCTACCAGAAAATTTAGGTGCTGGCCTTATAATCCCATCAATTTGAGGGGTGTATGTAACATAATTGCCCCTTAAGATGCACAGAACAGTGGGGGTGAATTTCTGGATCCCGTCGGAGCTGATACATTGAAAAGTGTGTCCGTCCTTTGAAAATTCCGTTTTCAGGAATGGAATTTAAACATATGCTACCTTTATTTATTTATTATTTTTTTTTACATTTACATTTATAAAGTTGTTTCTTGGGATGCACAAAGCTATATTCGTGTGCCCCCTAGTGGTTAAATTAATCTAATGAGTAAAACCATCAAACGCTCAATAAAGCTTAGATTATTAGGTATTAAGGGCGGTGGGAAGGAAGGAAATTTTTTATATGAAAAATATTTTTTAGAGCATTTTAGGTTCACAGCAATATTGAAAAGGAGGCACCTTCACAAAACCAACTTTAAAAAAAAACACACTTTAAAGTCATATTATCTGGAGAGAATTTTATTTTATCTTTTTTAAAAGATTTATTTATTTATTTATTTTAGAGAGAGAAAAAGAGAAAACACGCTGGGGAGGGGGCAGAGGTAGAGAGAGAGAGAGACTCTGTAGCAGACTCCCTGCTGAGCATGGAGCCCAACCTGGGGCTCAATCCCAGGACCCCGAGATCATGACCTAAGTCGAAAGAAGGAGTCAGACACTCAACTGACTGAGCCAGTCAGGCACCCCTGTAGAGAGAATTTTATGATTTATAACTCCATTTTGGGACAATGGTTAATCCATTGCCATTTTGACCAATGGTCAAGGCGTGTGCCATTTTGATCTGTGTCATACCTTACATTTAAAAAATATATATATATTTTAGATGTTATTTATTTATTTGACAAAGAGAGAGAGAGATCACAAGTAGGCAGAGAGGCAGGCAGAGAGAGAGGAGGAAGCAGGCTCCCATTGAGCAGAGAGCCCGATGCGGGGCTCGATCCCAGGACCCTGAGATCATGACCTGACACGAAGGCAGAGGCTTAACCCACTGAGCCACCCAGACATCCCAGACATACCTCATACTTTAACCCCAAAATTTTAAAAGTATCTTCAAAACAGCTCATGGAAAAGCAAATACTATCTAGTGCTCAGTAGGAGGCCATGTGCTAAGCCTTTTGTAGGAGTCGTCTCCATGAGTCTTCACAAAAGTGCTGTAATGGAGGTCCAGTTGTTTTGGCATTTTGCAGATGGACCCCCTAAAGCAGGAAGTGGCCCAAAGACACCTGGGTGGTGAGAACCACAGCTGTTCCCAGGACACCAAGGCGCAGAATGCAAAGTGTATCCTCAGCTGGACGTGGTTTGCTTTTTCCTAGAGCCTTCAGGGCAACATGTGACTTGGGAACATGGAAGGGACAGAGCTGGGATATAAGAGGACTCCTGAATCCAGGGGTCATCAACTTGCAGTCTAGAATGGGTCATCCTTCTCACTCACCGATGTGGCCTTTCTTGGTCAATCCCCTTCTTCATTGCACACTCTGTCCCCTTCACCCATAAACTAAGGGGCATGGTGAGAAAGTCTCAGAAGACCTTTCTCGGGCTAAAATTCTCTGATGATTTTCCGTGACATCCTAAACGTAAAATGAAACTTCTCATAAGATGTATCGTAAAATAAGAATGGGTTCGAAACTCTAGGAAAATGAGTGTTGGAGACATGAATCAGCCTTTTTATAAATAATCCTCTTATAGATGAATAAGGTCCAAGATGGTTTCCCTGGCATCACTTAGGAGAACAACAAAATCCTTGCTCAGTATCCAATATTAATGGCTATTTGTGTCCTAGAGTTAAGCATGGTGACTTGGCAGTAGGATGGTCAGGGGTCTGATATTAGCCCCCCAACACAAGCCCTGTTCTGCTGAACAAGTTACAGAACAATTTACAAATAGTTATTGCTTGTGTAGGAGTGTTGTGGACTGAGTGGTCTACCCCCAAAACCATATGCTGACGTCCTAAACCCTGTTACCTGTGAATGTTTCCTTATTTGGAAATAGGGTCTTTGCAGATGTTAGGATGACGTCCTACTAATCCAATGACAGGTGTCCTTATAAAGAGAGGGAAATATGGGGGTGAGCACACAGGAAAGGAAGAAGGTCCCAAAAAGATGGACACAGGGACTAGGGTGGTGTATCTACAAGCCAAGGGACACCATGGGTTCCTGGCTACCACCAGAAGTTGGGACAGATCCAAGCAGTGAAGGAGTCTACCCAAAGCTTCAGAGGGAGCATGGTCTTGATGATGCTTTGATTTTGGACTTCCAGGTTCCAGCACTGAGAGAGAATGAATCTCTGTGTTTGGAGCCACCGCGCTCGTGGCGATCTGCTTTCTTTTTGCAGCCCTAGCAAACTCACACAAGGAGTTGTACCCACATCATGGCCGTGAAGGACGGAGGATGGAAGAGACTCCATCAAAGCTCTAGCTCATCCTCATGGGAAAATCCACATGGGGATCCCACCCAAGTTTTTGATACCCCATTCTCAACTGAGTTTCTGTGAATGAAAAGAAATCCTTTTGGTGGGCTTAAGGGCCACTTTTGACTACTTCCTTTCAATGCACTATGATTTCATCCATTATTATTTGTCCATTATTCGATTTTCCAGATGGAAAGGATTTCAGTTATTCAATTCAAAACCATTGTGATTTCAATGATTATGCTTTAATGGTAGGCCTTTTCCCTTTCCCAACCAATGAGTTAGATGCACAGAGGACCTGACATGGAGAGTTTGCTTTGGAGAGCAACAGAGCCCATGTGAACGCTTGTCTCCTAACCCCAGAAGACAGGTTTAGACACACACATCTCACCGAGAGCAGAAAAGAAAAAGAAGTTAACAGTGTCACAACCAATGGGCACATAGTGATCTGGAGCTGTAAAGAAACCCATTGGCTCTCCAACTCTTTCCTTGAAATTTCGCAGATGTCGACATCTGCTCACGTGGGCTGCCTGATCTCAATCCTTGCTTCTCCTTACGGTCCCACAACTGAGATGTTCCGCTCCTTGTCACACAGACAGAAGGGGAACACACCACAGCAAGGCTTCAGCCACAGGTTGTTATAATTCAATTCGGACAACTGCTGCTGGACGGGAATGATGCTTCTCTTGTGTTCCTTCACGGCGTTGGCCACCGTTCGGATCACGACGTCAAACAAGGGCTCTGTGTCCCGTGTCAGAGGTGTGGACTCGGAGGGGTCCCTGGTGATGTCGAAGACCAGAGGAGGGTCGTGGTAGGTGACCAGGTTGCCTGAGCATTGGCAATAGAGAGTCTCATAGCAGGCCTGAGCTCCCGGTGGCTGAAACACGGGTGTCACGTAATGTACCTTCCACACTGCCTCACCTGGACCAGAAAAGACACGTCAGGGACATACAGCTCCTGTGCCAACTGAACTTGTGTTCAAAAGAAGTTCAGAAGAAGATCTTGTGTTCTTCTACCTGATCGTTCTCTTTGCCCATACGTTAATGCTAAATATCATGCAATCCTTAGAACAATACTAAGAAATCAGAATCTGCTAGTAGAATTTTAAGTACTCTTGGAAGAACCCATTCGTTCTGCTTCTCAAAAATGCCTATTTCTTCAAGACCTCCCCCTGCCTTTCTAAAGATGATGGTTCTTGGAAAGTTTTCCAAGAAGGTATTTTCAGTGGTCATGAGTGACCAT
Organism: Mustela erminea; assembly: GCF_009829155.1. NCBI lineage: Eukaryota > Metazoa > Chordata > Mammalia > Carnivora > Mustelidae > Mustela > Mustela erminea. Next base: position 1,648,104 of record NC_045635.1, on the reverse strand, counting down.
GACCTTGGTATCTGCAGGAAATAGGGGCTGGTGTACTCACTATCCTTGGGGTGCCAGCGTACAGCGTGGAGGAATGCTCCACAATAGTGGAACAGGAACTCGTGTGCTGAGCGTTGCACTTCACCCTGAAGCAAAGGCATGAGGTTCCGGCCATCGATCACCCTGTGGACACACAGAAAGGATGTCAGGTGAGGGAGGTTGGCCAGGGGGCTGTTGGAGGGATGGTCTGTGCGTTCCATGACATTTCCTGGGCCCAGAGAATAGCGTGCTGACTGTTCTGGAAATCTGTGCACACTGTCAGGTATATTACATTCTCATGGGAAAGATGGGAATCAAATCTGATGCTTTTTAACTTATATTAGAAAACAGATCTTCTCCCTCATTAGAAAAAATAAGACCTGGCTCATAATAAAAAATACAATGATAGATGTCATACCATCCTAAAAATGATGGTAAAAGAAATAACATTGTCTTTATTCTCAGACACAATGACTACCTGTGCTGACAATCCCTTAAAAAGCTAGTGGAACTAATTAAGTTTGATAAGTTCACCAGTATAGAATTTTATTTCTGAATCTTAGCAGTGAACAACCAGGACATACATTTTTTAAAATACCATTTACTACATCACAAAACATGAAATATCAAGGGATATACTTTTTTCTAATATAAACATTTTGTGTCCTGAAGCCATAAAACATCTGATAACAGAACTAATAAGGAAGATAAACAATGTTCATAGATTGGAAGACTCAACATGGTTAAGATCTTCATTTTCAACAAGCAGTTCATAGATTTAATGTAATCTCAACCAAAACCCCAGAAGGTTTTTTTGTAGAAAGTGAGAAATGTATTCTAAAATTGACATGTGAGAGCAATCTGGAATAGCTTAAATAATTTTGAAAAAGAAGAAAGAAGTTTGAAGGTTCAACTAAATAATTCCAAAATCAAGCAAGAGTATTCAAGCCAGCATAGTATGGTCATAAGGGTGGACATATGAATCAGTGAAATGAGAGAGTCCAAGAAACAGACCAGTGGATATATCAATCAGTTGATTTTCAACAAATGTCCAAGGTAATCCAGCTGAGGAAGGACAGTCTTTCCTTAAAAGGCACTAGAATAACTGAATATCTAAATAGCAAAAAAAAATTAATTCGGAACCCTTATCTCACACCATATAAAAAGTTAACTCAATATGGACCATACGTCTAAATGTAAAACCTGAAAGTAAAGAAACCACCAGAAGAAATAGGAAATCCGTGTGACCTTTGAATAGAAAAATAGTTTTTAGATAGGTTACAAAAATCACAATCTATAAAAGAAAACAGGCAAATTGACCCTTATCAAAATTGAAAACCTCTGCTTTTTCAAATAATAATGTAAGAGAATGAAGGTGAGATGCAGAATGGAAAATATGATTGACAAAACACAGATCTGATAAGGAACTGAACTTGTGCTCACAATATATAAAGAGCTCCGACAATTCAACAATAAGACGATGAAATCCCCAATTTAAAAATAAAAATGGACAGACGGTTTGAGGACAGTTTGAATAGATAGTTCATGAAAAAGGGACAAGGGTGGCCAATAAAAGGAGAATGTCCAATATCCTTAGTCATTAGGGAAGCACAAATTAACACCAGCATGACGTTCAACTACACAATTATTATAATGGTTAAGATGGAAAAGAGTGACCATACCAAGTGTGACCAAAGATGTAGAGCAACTGGAAATCTTACGTGTCGGTGGTGGGAACGCCAGATGGGGCAGCCATTTTGAAAGTCAATCCAACAAGTTTCTCATAAATAGATATTAACAATATATCGGCACATATTAATAATATGACCCAGATTTCCCACTCTTGGGCATTTATCACAAAGAAATAAACCATTGATGTCTACGCAAAGATCTCTACACAAATGGCCAATGCGGCTTCAATCATAGAACCAAGTGTGTGTTTAGAATCTTCTGGATTCCCTCACATCAGTTTTCCATTGAAAAATAGAAAAGTACACGGAATAAAAATAGGACATTTTTAGAGCTAATTCTGGGAAGAAAGAAAAAAAAAGAAGAAAAGAAAAGAAGAAAAGAAAAGAAAAGAAAACTGAAAAACAGATGAGTTCTATGAAGGAAAATCTTAATCAGAGCTTAGCAGACAATATTTCTTTAGATTGTAATTCTGCATAACCTTTGTGAGTTTAATATTTAGACGATGGCCATGTCCCAGAGTTAGTGAACCCCACTGATAGAGTAGAAAGTTATTTTTATGGCTACGATTGGCTCAGTTAAAAGAAAACTACATTTCCACTAATATTACTATTTTTTAAAATGGGCCATTAAGCCGAAATTGATAAATACGCTTTTTAGTAGAAGGGACTTGCATTCTGTTATTATTTTATGTAAATTCTCAATAAATTCTAAGATTCGCTAAAAAGGAGGTTAGAAAAAAACACTGAGATCTTTCTTTGCTGCTGTTTCTAATTTGCTTTGGGATCCATTTCATTTGCTTCTGAAAGAGACAAGGTCCTTGTATGAAGAAGGACACATGGGAATCAGTCTTTGGGCTTACAAGGGACACGTGGCAGGGGGTAGAAGCCATTAGAATGAACTGTGAAGAAGTCACCTGGAAGCCTGCCTTGGTCGGTCACTCCCAGGGAATGGTGCCACCCCATCTGAAGAGTATCCTCTTGCTCGAATTCAAAAAAGTCACATCAGTGTTCCAAGTGCCCATGGAATGCCTTACCTTCATGTCTACCTTCCAGATCTTCTATAGTAGACATAGACAAAGCTAAACTTCCCTAGGTATTGGGGACAACGTCCAACCCATTAAGACGGACTTCGCTACCTTGGTCCTGAATGCTCTGAGAACAAAGACGATGAGAACAGGGGGTGTGACATCACCTGTCCTGAGGGACCATGCCTCCGGAGACGGCCGCAAGTGTGGGGAACATGTCCATTAAACTTGTAGGTTCCTCGATCACTTTCCCAGCCGGCAGTCTTCCGGGCCAGCGGATAAGTCCCGGAACACGGATTCCACCTTCCCAGCCGCCCATACCTTTTCCACCTACGAGGCGAGGCAACAGAGGGCCAGTTAAAATGGTCACGGTAGCAAGACTGCTTAGACAGGTAAATGAGTATCAACACAGACTATGAGCTCAGAGCCCACCCCTTAAAGAGTCCTGATGGGGGTCAGCAGTACATGTGCGTGGATTTACTTTGTCCTGGGCTGCTGGTAGAATTTTGATCAAGTAGCTAATCGTATTCTATTTGGGACATTTCTACAGGCTTTTTTTGGTCTTCCTGCAATTCTGTAACCTCACAAATACACCTGCCATGTCCCCCGCCACCTTCACACGTTTGCACACTATTTCCTCAGTCAGCCCTGCTTATAGATGTCCTTGACGATGACAGTGCCCCCCTCCCAGAAGTTTTTGTGTTTTGTTTTGTTGTAGATTTCTACTATCCTCAAAATATCATAGAATTTACTTATTCTCTTTTTTCCTGGTGTGGAAAATTTGAATTTTCTTCAATTTACTTATTATTATTAATTTATTTATTTACTTAAATTTACTTATTCTCTTTTTCCCTCCACTAAACTGTATTGAGAGCACTGATTCTTCGATTTTGTTCACTACTGAATCCAGCACCCTGAAAACAAACTGAATACAATAGTATGGGTATATGCTCATTTATTATCCCAAACCAAAGCATTATAGAGCCTGGACCCAGAAGGCAACAGTGACCCCAACACGACAGGTCTAAACCAGTGTTGCCTTGAGTGAACCAGGAGGAATGGCCATCCTATGGTCTTAATGGAGTTTTATTGGCTCATTAAATTAAAGTAGAATTTCAATCAAGCGCATGGAGAAATGAAGATTTTTTAAAAAGATGTCCGAGTAGGTAAAAATAGAGTTTCAATAAGAACACTTTACCTTATGGGATTTATTTGTTTTCTTAAGAATGTACTTTACTTGTAAAAGCCCCCCAACAGCAGACATTCATGCCTCATGCCCTGTGGTCAGACTGAGGGAGAAAGTACCCATTCATGCAAAAATCATTATTTCCTACTCAGTCCGTATTCTCATTATTCATGTAAAAATAAGCTCGGTTGCTTTGCGTTCAGTGGGAAAGCATGAATATTTTATTTTTCACTGGAAAAAAATGTTGATATCTCTTCCGATAGATAGAATAATGCACACTGAACACTTTCCAGATAATAATTCCACGTCAGGAGGCATACCACAGACCAGCCCAACATGGTGGCCAATGGAACATGTATTCATGCACTAAGAGTCACACCAGGACATGGGGCTGATATCTGTGCATTTAATTATAAAACCAGACACAGGCTTGCTGCTTTGCGTGCCCAGCCATATCCTCGCAAGTGAGCACCCCAGCTTCCTTGTCCTCTGTACTCTATCTACCACACTCAATCTTCTATCAACAGTCTTGTACAGGGAATCGGTGAGTAGGTCGATACTTAATTCAAAGTCACATGAGTACGTTAATGGTTTAACATCTCATGGGGTCACCAGGGAGGTAGCTTTCTAGATACGCCCTCAGCCAAACACCAGCCCTGGGGGGCCAGCCTCCCCCAAAACGTATCATCGGTTACATGCTCCATTTTACTCTGAATGAAATAAAAGACACTTGCCCGCTTTGTCACACATTTATCCATTCCCTTCATGGATACCCAAGATCGTGAGCCCAGGAGAGCTTATTCACAACTGGACCCCACTCCCAATTCCCACTCCTTACCTTTGTATATTCCGTTCCACCCTCCACGTTGGGAATGGCCCACCCGTGCCTCCAAGTGTCCCCCGTGGTCTGATGTAAAGTAGACAAGGGTGTGATTCCTCAGGCTAAAAAAGTCGATGGCGTCGAGAATCTTGCCTGAAACCATAAAAAGGGGGAGAAGGGACTCGTGTTATGAATGTCTTCATGAGCTTTGGGCTACAACGCCAATCTGACTTGTGACCCATTTCACTGCAAAACCGCCTTTCATCCGTGATGCCCCTGCTTCTCGTGGGTAGTGTGTGAGCTCAAGAAGACTCATGTTTTCTGAACTCCTCATCAGCGTCTCGCATTGGACAGGTAATTATGCTAAACGAGGAGTGAAAAATGGATTCGTTCTTTACTATTTTACTAGTTTTCATTGTTACATTATTACTGCCTGGTAATCGTATTTATCTTTTACTGTGTTATATGGACACGAGCATTGATACTTTTAACTTATTAGTTATATCGGGCGTTTGCTGATTTTTCATGTGGGGGTTTCATTGTTTCTGTTCTTGATTTAGGCTCCTTTATCAAAAGGTGAGAGCATGTTACGTTGTTGCTAATAGTTCCTCCGTTTTCAAGGAGCATCAGGTGAGTGTTTAAGAAACACGCTTCTGGTATTTCGGGAAGGGTTGAGGTCTCTGCCTCTGTCGTGACTTCCATGCGTCTTAGTGGCTCTGCGTTCCCGTGCTCTGGTCATCCGTGTTCCCATGTAGGCAGGTCGTCTGCGTACGTCTGTGCTCCTGCTTCTTGACTTCTTGCAAACGCACCTGCCCCACAGCATTAGGACCGACCCTAAGGACTTCACTGTAACTTGATCCCATCAACAGAGGCCCCATTTCCACATCCTGTCACTTCCACAGATTCCAGGAGTTAAGATGTGGGCCCTTCTTTGGGGGGACATGATGCAACCCCCCAACACCGACCTGGCCTGTGATGTTCAACCCCTGTCACTCTGAGTTAACTTCCTCCCCTCTACGCTCTCTTCCTCTCTGGACTGTCTCCAGGGCCACCGGCTTCTGCTTCTCTGATCTGAAAGTCAAATCTTCTGCATGTAGTTTAGTGTTTTAAGTTTGATTTTTTAAAAATATTTTATTTCTTTATTTGACACAGAGGGAACAAGAGGAGCAGGAAGCAGAGGGAGAGAGAGAAGCAGGCTCCCCACTGAGCAGGGAGCCCAATGCGGGGCTCCATCCCAGGACCCTGAGATCATGTCCTGAGCCAAAGGCAGAGGCTTAACCCACTGAGCCACCCAGCCGCCCCTATATATTGATTTCTGATATTGGAGCTGCTATAAATGATACATTATCACCTACTGTATGTAGAAATGGGTTATTTTTAACATAGGGAAAATGTATTACTTTTGGTGCATATTTCTAGCAGAGAAATTTGTAGGACATATATGTATGTGTATGCATAATAAACTAATTATAATATTACTCTAATTCTGTCCTAGGACTGTACTACATAATTATGTCAACAGATGTATTATCTCAGGGCCTATATTATTATGTATATTATTGCTATAGTATATATTAATATGGCATGCTATTAATAGTATCATATGCTAATGATATATGTACATTATATGATATAGAACATGATATACTATTACTAATGATATATGTATATGTTAGAGTATATTATTATATTTTATATTATATATTATATTATATATGGGGCAGAGGGAAAGAGAGAGAGACTCTCAACTAGACTCCACACTGAGCTCAGGACCCAATGCAGGGCTCAACCCCTGAGATCATGACCTGAGCTGAAACCAAGAGCCAGACCTTAACCCACTGAGCCACCCAGGTGCCCCCCAATTAATAATGTTTTAAAAATCTCTCAAAATATTGAGAATAGAGCCAGTTAAAAGCATTGGCCAACCTTATGCTTAAGGGTAAAATATTGAACTGTTTCATTAATATTGGCTATAAAAGAAGGGGTTTTCTGTCATTATTATAATTCATTTTTTAGGATTACCTGATCAAAGAAATTAACAGAAAACCTAAATACACGTGTAGTTAGATGAAGACCCTAATTTGATACTGTCAATGGACATAATTGTTATCTTGAGAACTCTAGAGAGTATAATAAAACTATTATTATGTGTCTATAATATGTAATATGAACAATTAATTCTATTGTATATAATACATAATTATATAACATAATACATGAGAATATACTAATAGTAATATACTCATAATATATTAATAATATATACTAATAATGTAGCTACTATATATAGTATATGTGATAACATAATTGTAATTATAACATGAAATATGCATACATGTTTATTTTATTAGACTCTGTACAGTTTTCAGCATAGATAATCACATCCACTAGAGTTACCAAGTTAGTTTGAGATGTTTCTATCCCTAGTATTTCAAGAGATTTTAAAAAAATAATTATGTGGTGAGCATGGAAATGTTTAATACCTTTATATAAAAATAAATTTTTATTACAAATATGATATGTATATTTCTAGCATCAACTAAAATAAATTATATAAACATTTATAGATGTTATATATTTATAGTCATTGAATTTCTATTATATATAATATAACCCACTGAGCCACCCAGACGACCCAATTATACATAATATATTACATAAATTTATATTGTGTATTATATTATTATATATTTATATATTATACATTTATTATGTGTTATATATAGGATTTTATATTTATTCTGTATTAATATATTGTGTTTATTATATAATAATATTTGTCATATATGTCATATAATAATATATGTCATATAATAAATATATACAAATATCTCATAGATGCTATATAATACATATATATACAAATATTATATATTCTAGATACTGTATAATCCAAACATCTACACAAATATATTATATCTTTGTTAAATATTATAGATACTGTGTAATACAAACATCTACACAAATATATCTTTGTTATATATTCTAGATTCTGTATAATACAAACATCTACACAAATGTGTTATATATTTGTTATATATTCTAGATACTGTATAATGCAAACATGTACACAAATGTGATATATTCTAGATACTGTACACTATAAATACAGACATACACATACACATGCTTCAGTTGATGCTAGACAGGTGCTGACCATTGCCATGGCCACTACCTAATTAATTTTTAAATCTCTCTCAAAGTGACTCGCCACCAGTAAACAATGTAATTGTCTGTGTTGCAAACCCTAGAGATTTCGGTGACCCTGGAAATCAATGTTCATATTCATCACATCTACTTACATTTTCAAGATGCATGTGTCTTGGTATTTGCGAGTGCACAAAAGTTCTCAGACACTTTGGCCCTCTCCTGGGTCCCTTGCTGCCCTGCCCAGGGGAACAGCCAAGGGCACCTGGTCCCAAATTTAATCCTAGCCGTAATCACTTTCCTACGAACGGGTCCAGCCAAGCCTGTCCTCCTGGTCTCATGGTTCATCCGTCTGCCTCACACTGGGCGCTCACTCTCTCGTCCCGTTCTGGAGGAACCTGCTCTGAGCTAAGGGAATTCTCAGAGACTCATTTTGGATGCATGCCTAGTTAGGCACCAGAGGATTTCCCCTGGGTTGGGTCAGGGATGCCATTTGCATTGGAAGCTTCGACCTGGGTTTGCAGAAGCAGGAAGCCAGGTGGAGGGTGGGGGGGAAGGAGTTGCCCTAGCTTTCCCAACACCTGGGAAATGTCAGCCTGTAGGAGTCCGAGGGGTTATGGGTTGGTTCAGAAGGACCCAGCCAGGTTTCCTCATCTCTGTCTGTAAAGCCCGACCCTACACCAGCAGCTGTTGAGCTAGCAAATAGGAGTGAGTAGGTTCTGATCTTGGCTCCCCCAGAGCTGTCCTGTAACCTTGACCAAGACCCTAGTATCTTGTGCCTTTATTTCCTCAACTGCCAAGGGGACTGACAATGCTGAGTAGGGTTCCCACTCCTAGAACACTCATGGGGATCCCTCCAGAACACACTTGGAAGAGGGCATGCCCCATGCATCAAAAGGTTCATGCAATCAACAGATCCCACTGCTTAACTGTTAAAAGGACACTTTGAACCAATTCATCCGTCGGATACCCCAACCAGGAACCAAATCAACTTTCTAACAAAACTTCCTAACAAGGACAACAGCAATTCCCAAGACTTGGGGTCAGGTCTTAGCTTCTGGTTTTGTTCTTTGTTTGCGTGTTTTTCGTGATCACACCCACGCACCCCACACCCAGGGAACACACACCTACGCCCACTTAAGCAAGGACATGCCTTCCTATGCATTATATTTCATTAAATACTATTTACATGTAAAATAATTCTTAGAGGCACCTGGGTAGCTCAGTCAGCTGAGCGTCGGCCTTCGGCACTGGTCATGATCTTGGGGTCCTATGATCAGGCTCTATGCTCAGCTCTCTGTTCTGTTTCTCCTTTCCCCTGGTCTCTCTCTCTGTCTCCCTTTCTGTCTCTCCCCTTTCTTGAATAAATAATTAAAATCTTAAAAAAATAAAAAAAATATATATATATTTTAAAATGTTTTCTCTATCTTTAAGACGGAGAATTCATGATATTTTATTGGCTTCCCTCTGGTTGGGCTTGAATTCTTCTTTTTTTTTTTTAATGAAGATTTTATTTATTTATTCGAGAGAGAGAGAGAGAGGGAAAGAGTGAGATTGAAAAAGCAGGGGGAGGAGCAGAGGGAGAGGGAGAAGCAGATTTCACGCTGGGCACACAGCCCAAGGCAGGGCTCCATCTCAGGATGTCCAGATCATGACCTGAGCCAAAACCAAGAATAGGTGTTCAAGCCTACTGAGCCAGCCAGGTGCCCCGGTCAGGTTTGATTCCTAAAGCCTCTTTCTGCTTGCTAAAGTCTATTCCATGCCAACATCCTCCATCGGAGGATGATTATAACCCAAAGCTTCCGTCCCGCCCACGCACGAGGCCAGCTGCATGTGCTTTTCTGTCTTCCTGCTCAGAAAACTTGAGTCTGATTTGCTAACTCATACACATATCCTGGAAACTCGGAGACTCCCATGCACAGGACAAGCACTGAGTGTGGTTTTGTGCTGACTTTGTTGTGGGCTTCCACCTTCTACACCATTGAGGCTGCCTGCGGGGGACCGTGCCTGGTGTGTCCTGAACTATCAAAGCACAGAGTTCCACGGTCCATACGTCCTGCTACTTACCCACCATGGAGTCCATCTCCTGTACATTGTCCCCATATAAGCCGTACTGGCTGGTGCCGATGAACTCGGTCGTCGTGGGGAGAGGCATGTGCACATGCAGAAAGGAGAAAACAAGGAGGAAAGGTCCTTCACGGTTTCTGGGGAGACAACAATCAGTGTACTATGAGTCTGCAAAGGCTGGGAAGGGGAACCACATCATTTGGGTCACACAGACCCAGTGTCCATCCATCCTATACACACCCCAGGAGAGGGGATGCATGCACAAGGCTGCCTCTTGGAGAAAGCATCCTGGCTGGGGTAGATACCAGCATCCTTCCACATCTGGACTGCTCCCCAGGACTTATGTGGGAGGGTTTAATTCCTGAGTGGCCTCACCTGTCCCAAGGGAGCTCACAAGCCCATCCAGCTTTGCCCAGAACACTTTTCCCACGACTGATAAAGTCTCAGTCCAGAGTCACACCCAAAAGACCGAAGGGATGGTGGCTCGGGAGTGGTTTCTTAAAAACTCTGAGTCTTTCACAACCCCCAAGCAAGCATGGACAGACATGTCTTGGCAAGCTGCCTGCACACCTTCAGGTCTCCTGGGAAGACAAAGGAAATGAGTATGACCCACTTCGAGCCCTGACAACCCATAGGGAAGATAGGTTATCAGCTAACCACGGTAGGACATGCCACAGATGACACTCCTTGGAAAATGTCTGCTCTGATGACATATGACTACATAAAGAATGGGGAAAACATGAAAAAAAAAAAAAAGTTGGGTCATCCCAACTGGTGGGAATGGCATCCCACCAAAACTGGTGCCTACCCAGAGGCTCAGAATGGGATCTCGTTTGAGAATGGGGTCTTTAGAGATGTAATTAGTGGAGAGGTCATCTCGGGGTGGAGGGGCCGGGGTTGGGGGGAGCAGGATCTAAGAAATGGTGTCCTTCAAGAAAAAGGATGGTTTGCATAAGATACTGAGGATTGAGATGATACAGATGTTGCTTTACATCACAAAAGGGAATCTGGAGATGGGATTAAGTTCAAGACCCGGAGATGGGAAGATAATCCTGAATTATCTGGCTGTGGATTCAATGTAATCACAAGTGTCCTTGTAATAGGGTCTCCAATATGAGCAAAAACCAGTGTGGGCAGGAGGTCAAGGAAACCCTGCAGCCCCTCCAGCCTGGGACAAGAAACAGACTCTTCCCTAAAACCTTCATAATGAGCCAGTCCTTCCAATGCCTCTATTGTAGTCACGTGGGATGAGATTCAGATTCCTGACCTCTAGCACCATAAAATAGTAAGTCTGTGTTGCCTTAAGCCACTCCTGCTTGCGGAAGTCTCTCCCAGGAGCCACAGGAAACTCACACACGGAGAACCCCGATAAAAGCAACTTCTACCATCCACGAACCTGCAGGCTAATGTTGCTCGTGGCAACTTCAATAATCCACAGAGTAGCTTCCGAATATTCAGAGTCCCCATTCCCTTTCCACATGGTGCCATGGTGGACCATAGAGACCTTCCGAAACTCAACGTAGCTCTTGGCAATGGAAGCACTTTGTCACACCCCCGTATTTGTTCCTGATGTACTAATGTAAACAGTAAGCAACATGTGCAGGCGTCTTCAGACTTGAACTGGCTCACAGAATGTAACAGGATCGCTCATCTAGATCTTTTGACATAATGATGTCACCTCATAACATCTTAATGTGTCCCCTTGCAAAGCATCTGCAGCTCTGCACATAAAGGACGTTTCCAGGGGATGAGGAGTTTGCCCTAAGAGAAACCACAATGCAAGGACGGTTTAACCTCCCTAAGTCTAAATTTGTATTGTGCCTACCGTGGTACAAGGTGAAGACAAAGCTACTTACAGGTTGCCCAAGATCCTTTACACCACCAAACTGCTCCACCTGCCGCCCAAACACACACTGGCTTACAGATCCCCTACCCCAAGATGATCTCATTATCACAAACAACACCTCCAAAGACCCTATTCCCAAATAAGATCACATTCTGAGACTCTAGATAGACATCAACATTGGAGGGACACTGCTCAACCCAGCTCACCACGGTACAACCATTTTTAAAATTTGTTTTTCCCCCGTCCTTTTCATTTTGATATCTCACCAGAGCAGAAATTTTTCAGAGTGGCATTTGCATCACATGCAGTCCTTAGCTGAGGACCCATTTTCCTTGTGCTTGAGCTTCCCACAGTAAGCCTGGCACCTCTTCTCATCTTCTTCTAGGTCACGTTTGAAGACTCAGTTAATGTACGTTCTCAAGTACGGCTTCTCTGACATATTAGAAAGTCCCTACAATTCGGACTGATAGCACCTGGATTTAGGACCATTAGCTTATTTCTTATCATGTGCTAGTACATCTGTTGTCATCCCTAAATGCGAACGTCTCCTTGAAGTCTAGAAGGAATCCCCAGGATGGGGATGAGTCACAGTAAAGCCTTGGGCAATGTTAAAATGGTGAATAAAAAATGTGTTCACAGTCTTTAAAAAAAAAAAAAATGCAACAGCTAGAGACCCATAAATGTGACTCCTTCAGAAAGTTTCCAGGGATTATGTTTTGGATGCAATGGGCTTTATAATGATCACCACTGATCTTAGCTGAATAACATCTCTTACATAGCTCATGCTCAATGATAACCCCCTGGTTTTAATTTCTCAAGGAACTTTCTTTCCAAATAGGAAAACAGTGCCGTGACCAACTTATTCTACTATCTGGTTTCCTGGCAAATACATTTCCCATTGCACATTTTTATGCAGACAGTACGTATATCAATACATATACATGCACATGTATTATAAATTAACAAGCCAGATTTGTAATCTTGAGCTTTGTGTGAGTCTACCTGCTTGGTCTGACCAAATATGAATTTCAAGGCTAATGGAGAAATTGTGATTTTAATAATAAGAACTCGAACGAGGTAGCCTTCCTTAGCTACTGCTTGAAGAGTCCAGCTTGCCTCCAAAATATCCTGTTTTGTGCTGTCTAGACCTAGATACTAGGAGTCCATTTCTTAATTCAGCATTTTTCCAATCCTCCTCTCTCATTTTTGAAAAAGTATTATGTTTTTAAAACACTCCTCTCTTGAAAATACTATCTTAAATCCATTAAGATTCATGGATTATTTTTTCTTTTGTCAATTGTAAATCACTTTTACCTTTCCATAAACGAAATTGCCTCCTTCACCATGATGGAACCAGTTTGCTCTGCCTTCATGGGCTGCTCAGTGATGTCGTGCTGTCGTAGGAGGAGGCAATCCCAGTACAGAGGAGACGTGTAACTGGAGAACCAAAAGTAGCCCAGCAGAAAAATAAAAAGAATCAAAGAGAGGATGAAGAACCAGGGAAGAGCGATCAAGTGACACAGTTTCGCCAAGATAAGAGTGAGGGCAGCAATGGCGACCAGCTGCACACAAAACCAGATTTTGCTTTCGATGGCTAATTCTGTGTCACGGGAGGGATCTGGCCAGCAGGGGTCAGTGAGAGTGAAAGGCATGCCATAGAAGTAATCAAAGCCATAATGGTTTGGATGATGGCACTGGTCATGTCGGGACTGACAGTTTAAGCCTTGATGCCATTTGCCTGAAATGACAAAGAGACAAATTAAGCATAGTACACCGGCACAGCATGAAGATCCCGCGAGCACTCTTCATTCAGAACAAGTGACTTGTGCACAAAAATAGAACAGCAAATAGTTTCCTTCTGCCTAAGCATCCGAGGTCAGCACCCGACCCCTCTTTTGCTCTTCGTTAGCTCACAGAAATATGTGTTGAGATCGGGTTGTGAGTGACCAGAAAGAATGGAAGATAAAGGAAGGAAAAATACAGCTGTGAGTTTGTAGCCAGGATGCGAACTGGGCCGCTTCTCATTCACAGAAGGAAATACATCATAGCAACTAAGATAAATGCATGACAGATCAGGGCAGATTACAGGTGTGGATAGATAGGTGAGTAGGTAGGTCGGTACATGATATTAGATAATGAGATATGTATGGATAAGATGGATGGACGACAGGGATGGTGGATAGATAGGTAGGTAGAGAGGTACGTAGGTAGGTAGATAGACAGATGATAACTAGATAGATAGACTGGTACAAATAAACAATGGAATATAGATGGGGCATGTATATATGTATACACAGGTGGATAGACAGATACATAGATGAATGAGAGGATGTGTGCATGGATGGATAGATGGCTATATAGATAATAAAGACAGATGATAGCAGATAGATAAATAGATAGATAGATGATAGATAGATAGAAGTTAGAGATGGGTGAATGATAGATGGACCAAGCATTGATGAAGGATAGTTGGATAGCTCACTGGAGGGAAATCTTAGGTCTCCCACTAAAGTTCGCTAAACTTTATTAAAACTTGCCACACCTTGAACAGTAACAAAAACACCCATGGGCATGGGCATGGGCATCCTGTTGGCATGTGGACACTAAGAGACAATGATCACGTGTATCCACTGAAACATTAATAGTTCCCTGTGTGGAGTTAGGACTACATGTACTCACATCTCTGAGTAACTGAGGGGGTAAACAGAAGAGAGGCAAGGCTGACCCAGGTTTTTCCATCCTGCACCTCTATTAAGATTGTCTTCTCTTGTCAATGTCAAATTGGTTACAAAGCTTGATTTCAAACGGCATCTTATTTCATGCCAGTTGAAACCCACACTCTCAAATGGGGACAGTAGGTTTAGGCTCCAATGGGTCATCATTGGTTGACATCTGTCATCTTTGGCAGTGAGGAAAAAAGACATCTGTACCATATCCATGGTTCCATTTTAATGAAATAATTAGGTGGGCTAGACAACTTATCTTGAGAAAATACACAAGCACAGAGAGGCTGACAAATTTGATCTTATTGTGCAACATTTGCATTCAAATGTCTCATGTGTCTCTCAGTGTTGGGAAGAAGCAATTTCCTCATCTTTGAAATTAGGGAACTGGGTTATCCTCAGACGCCCCTTCTGCCTGTAAGTTTCCAATGATTCCATCAATGTGCAATGCAATTAACTAAGAATCCTGATCATTAACATACCATTACCAGGAGACTAAATGCGGACTTAATCATTGCCCAAGGGAGCAGCCCAGTTTTTTCCTCTTCATTGACTCTCTTGAGCTGTGGAAGTGGTGAAAAAAGGAGCTAACCCATGGGGACATCCTGGAAGGGGTCAATGGAAACTTTCTGAGGCAACCAAAATGCTCCTTATCTTGATTTAGGTGACAGATACAGGGTGTAGACATTTCTCAAAAGACATTGTTTTTTAAGATGCATTTTATTCTATTTGGATGATGGCTATGGGGTGTAGACATTTAGATGGAGTCCAAAGTTGACCCCATAAGAAGTTAATGATGCATCAAGCTATTTGTGTGCTCGTAAGAGAGCTCATCACATTTCTTAAAATTATACATGGTCAATGAGGTGAAGGATTTCAGAGTTTGCAGAGGATAATAGAACAAGATCATCATAGAATAGTAGAGGTCTGTATAGAAACACATGGGGTGGCCATCAGGCAAGTCCTGGTGTTGAGGTGGGAAAGGATCTTCTGTGGAGCCTGAAGTATGTATGAAAAGGATAAACATGCACCATTTAGGAAGGAGTGAGCATGTGTGTGTGTGTGTGTGTGTGTGTGTGTGTGTGTTCAATGGAGAGGGTCATTATGATAGAGGGTCCCAGGTGAACAAAACACAACAATGAAAGAGGGTTCTGTAGGACACGGGGGACATGTTTACTTGAAAAAGACCATATAATATATTAAACAGATTAATGTTGGAAAGAGAAAGGTCAGAGGTAGCCAATGAAATGGCAGCTGTAGAGCCTACCTCACTCAGAAGGTCTTCTCTGCCATAGCCAAGATGCATGCTTATTTTGAAATAAAGGGTTTCCAAGGAAACCATGCCAAGTAGAGAATACATGGTGTGGGGATGGTGCAGTCGGTTAAACACCAGACTCTTCATTTCTGCTCAGGTTACAATCTCAGGGTCGTGAGAAGGAGCCCACATCGGTTCTGCGCTCAGTGCAGCCCACTTTGAATCACCTCTCCCTTTCTCTCTGCCCCTCCCACTCGTGCTCTCTCAAATAAATAAATAAATCTTGAAAAAAAGGATAGAACAACACATATTATTTTTTTATAATAAATAAGTCACGCCTTAGGCCACTTCTTACCTATTAATGCAGTGCTATACCCTTGCTTCTTCAGTAAGGCTGCAAACGTCGTCTCGTTACGAGGGAGTCCGGCAGGGGCTCCAAGTGTGATGATGACACGGTTCTGTGTGTTAGCGACCATTCCTAAGTGGGATGGAAAAACAAAACAAACAAACAAACAAAAAACAACAGAACACACATATACAGTGAGTAAATGCCCATCATCATCTACTTAGGGAGAAATTGTTCTTCTCTTAGGGACAAATTAGGGAGATGGGTTCCTCTCAGACATCCCTTCTGCCTGTAAATCATCAATGATTCCATCAATGTGCAATGCAATTGGAAACCGTTCGTTACCATTCCACTGCAACGCCATCGGGAGACTAAATGTGGACTTAATCATTGCCAAATGGAGCAGCACAGTTTTTAAAATCTGAATTGACTCTTCTTTGAGCTGTGGGAGTAGTGAAAGAAGGAGCTAACCCATGGGGACATCCTGGAAGGGGTCAAAGGAAACTTTCTGAGGCAACTGAAATGTTCCTAATCTTGAGTTGGGTGACAGATGCAGGGTATAGACATTTTTCAAAAGACTTTTTTTTTTTTTTAAGATACATTTTTAAGATCCATCCACCATGAAGGGGAAGTGAGTTATAGAGTGTTCAGGAGCTGGAAGGTACAGATGTAACACGTGAGGAACAGAAAATCATCACGCAGGGGAGGAAAATTGTGTTTCCCAGACAGAACGCACACTGGTCTCCACTACAAACCTCTTTACATGTTTGCATGCACACACAACATTATCAGACATGCATAAACACATCATTCAAATAACTGTCTACACATAGACTCCAGCATGTTTACGATGACACAAGATATCTGTTCAATAGATACTGGTAAATGAACATCAAACACAAGCAGCCCTTGGTCGGGAAATCACCAAATTAGAAAAGGAGCCAAAAAATGAAACCTTGTGAAAACTTCAAAGCCTACTGTTTCTACAATGGATTCTTTTTTCTGACAATAGATTTTAGTTGTATTTGTACAAAAGGTAGATCTGCCAAATGTCTGTCAAAAACCTGACACTGGGGCCTTTGGCAAGACCAGGCACCTAGTTTTTGAACCTCTCCATTCCTTACCAAAAATAGAGCAATAAGAAAACCGCTCACTCATGAACATCACTAGTGACAGATCTAGGTGACAGGTAGATGGGGACATGTCAAACAAGTCCAAGATCTACATTTTACAGAAAAGAAGCAGAAGAATGCAAACCAGTTTCTGAAGGATCCATTAACTGAAGAAGCCCAGAATAGCCATGGGCTGTTCTCTGAAGAAAGCAAAAACAGAGGGACTTTTCCCAGTCTCACTGCTAGTAACTGAAGATTTCTGGGTGTATGGAAAATGTTGGAGCAATCCAGCCTGAAGAACTCTGTAAACCGACCTATCCTGGCGTCCTTCCAAAATGGCGGCCCAACCTTGAAGCAATACCCAGGAGTGTAGAGGAAATTGAATAAGACAGGACAGAGTGAGTGAAAAGAATGAGAAATTCCATATGAAACTAAGAAAGGCAATTCAGTAGGAGACTTTCAGAGAGGGAGCTCCCATTGTTTAAATACCATATACAAGGAGGCAAGAGAAAAAGTCTTCCAAGTTGGATTTGGTAACCATGTCCTCTGCATGAAACCATCTCCTTCGTAATGTTAGGGAAGCTAGTTTTACATAAAGTGAGTAGCACAGAAGAAAAAAAAAGAAGAGTCAAATCACCTATAAGTTTACCATAAGAAAAAAAAAAAACAGCTGGACCTGATTCATCTTAACACAAGCTAAGCAAGATATTGTCAACCTCATGGGATGCAAAAGGTCATGTGACAACGTAAAACAAGCTCAACAACGGGCTTCTCAAGCTTGACTAAGAATTGGACGTAAGAACTGGACATCATTCACCTAGGAATTATATGCTCCGCTTCCTCTTAAACTATAGAATATGTGTCCATAAATCACCGCCGGTCTGACCATCTTTGAATATATAACTGCATGGCCCACCCATTCCAGTATTGTATTGTATTGTATTGAATCCAAAAGAACCGAAAAGTGTTGAGTCAAAAACGTGTACGGGCAGCTACACAGCAGAACTATTCATGAGAGCCTAAAGCCGGAAACAACCCAACGGTTGGTCAATCAAGAGATGAATAAACAAAACATATTACAACCATATAATCCTTAGGTGTGTGATAACCGTTGGAGACCTTTTGGCAGGTCCTCGTCTTGATACCCCCAATTAGTGCAGATGCATCCTGTTAATTAGTTCCTTCCAAGACAGCTTGCATTCTTGCCCTGGGAGGGAAAGTCCTGCCTACTCCCGATCATGGAACACTCGGGATAAACCATCAGGGTGAGGTGAATGGACAGAGGCATCTGCAGGGATGGCTTGGGCCAACGAGGGGAACAGTGGTTTCCATGCAGACATCTGCAGTTGTGAATACAAGGACCAGTGTGTGTGTGTGTGTGTGTGTGCGTGTGCACTTTGGGGGGGCAATTTTTTAAAAAAATGGAGTAGTCACATTTTCATTTCCTTGAATCCTGATGTGCCCACAGACCGTAAAACAGGCATGCCCATCTACGCACCTGATCGGATGGGGTATCTTCCCGTGAGGAAGGCAGCCCGGCTTGGGGTGCACATGGGGGCTGCAGAGATGTGGTGATTCAGCTTCACGCCTTCCCGGGCTAGGCGGTCAATGTTTGGTGTCCTGGAAAGAGACAGAAAGGGAATTGCAGAGAGGAGGAGGAGGAGGAAGAGACAGACACAGGCAGAAACCAACACGGCTGTTGACCATGATTCCCAGAGCTCGGAACAGCAGAATAAGTCACCGCACGCAGAGCCCCATTTCCTTTTTCTCCTCACATCATGGAAAAAATACAGCTGAGGTTTTAGACTGTGGCTGTCTCTTGGAAGGTTGATATAATTTGCTGCTGCGATATGGTGTCTAATGAATATATGGCCCTGGCTTCTAAAATATATATTAAAAAAAACTTAGTGCCTGTGGACTGATTCATTAAGGTGAATGACTTATGGACTTTAGTTATGCCTACCTACTTACAGACACAAGGAAAAGTTCGATGCACGTGTTCCGTAGAGAGATGTCCTTGCTCTAGACCAAGTTCGCAACCCCTGCCTTGTCATTCCCTGTAAAGATGCCTGGAGGTTGGAGACCATCAGATAGATTTCTACAGCACAATCCCTTGGCTGGATGCAAATAAAGTGTACTGGGACCTAGCTTTCGTCATGACAGAAGTGATCGAACAAAATGGAATTGTTCAAGCCTTAAAAGGCTTCAAAAATTAGGAAGCACAAAATGACCAGTTCCACCAAGTAAAAGTATGCATAAAAATCATCACTTATTGGGGTCACCTGGGGGGCTTGGTTGAGCAGGAGACTCTTGGTTTTGGCTCAGGTCATGATCTCAGGAGCATGGGATCGAGCTCTCGTTGGACTCCATGCTCAGTGGAAAGATTGCTTGAGATTCTCTCTTTGTCCCTGCACCCCCCCTCTCCCTTTCTAAAATAAATAAATCTTTTTTAAAAACCATCATTTGTGTCATAATACTGCATATCACAGAGGGCTCACTATGTGTCAGGTATCGACTCCAAATGCTCTGCACGTATGAACTCCCACCTGTATACTACCCACCTGTGCGCTCAACCGACAGGAAAGAAAACCAAGACACAGAGGTTAAGTAACTCCCTCGAGATTTCACCAGCGGTAAGTGCAGACCCAAGATTCAACTCCAGTCAGGCCTGATTTTAGCATGATTTGCTCCTTGTAAAGACAATTTCCCACCCATGAGTTTGGTTTTCCACACGATATCGTCATAAACGTTCATCAACCCCCCAAGCCCAGACAACAGATGAAATCAAGCAACTCAGTCTGAAACCTTACCTCATGGTGTCATTGCCAAAGCAGCCCAGGTCCCCAATCCCAAGGTCATCTACCATAATCAGGACTACATTAGGCTTATCGTCAGGCACCTCTTGGGACCAGCATGGATTTAAGAGTACACATATCCAAGACAGAGCAATGAAGAGCCTCCTGAAAAACAAGCATGGATTTTGTTCAATGGTGTTGGGAGCTACGTCCCTTTGCAATGTGCCCTTCTCATGAAAACAACCAGGCACATCTCCCTGAGAAACAGGAGCGCCTCTCAAATTTCTCTCCCCAAGCACTGGCTGCTGCTATCGCATGGGGTCCATGAGGCTCAAAATGACCTTCTCCTGGGTTCCCCACTCACATACACTAAATTCTTTTCTAGGGGGTGAAGTCTGAAATCATTTACTCAGAGACAAAGCGTTTCTTAGGCCAGAAGCAATGAGACTCCTGAGTTCATATCCTTGGAAGAAGGAGCCTGCTGACTTTCCTTCACACCCGATGAAGCTCACACGTGGGCAGCTGTAGAGGTTTGCTGAGGGGACATTTGGTTGGAGCAGCAAACACCAACAGCAACAAATGGTAAACAAAACAAGGAAAAAGCAACCCCGGGGTAAAGGAGAAGGGAGAACTTTGGTGAAGAACTGAATTCTGGAAAAGGAGCAGCCTGGAATCCAGAGACCAGTCTAGTCCCCTTCAGGATGCTGGTCAGTCCCAACCCGAGTCCCATTCACTCAAAGAAATAGGTCATTCCCTTCCAACTGGATCCCTACTCCATTGTCGGGTAATGAATATTGGACACGTGAACTATTAGCTGCTAACATTTCCATGTTGTCTTTATCCGTATTTCAAAACCCACCTCAAATATGTCCTCCGGAAAGAAGAGAAATGGCCCCTGATCTTCGTCTACTCTCAGAACCCATTGTAAACGCTCAGAAAACAACGTTGGCCACATGAGTAGCAACTCTTTGCTTTTACCCAAACATATCCCCCCCCCCCAAGACTATGAACTTCTCAAAGGCAAGACCCATATGCCCAGGACTTTTCCCGTTGTCAAATCATGATTATTACACGTGTGTTTTCATCTACCCAACATGGGTTGAACTGCCTTTCTCACATCCTATTTTGACAATATTTCACTTATTTTTATTTTTGTCATTAAAGTGTAGCGGGCATGCAGTGTTACACACTGGGCACAGCACAGGGATGGGACGAGACTCTGTGTTATGCTGTGATCGCCACAAACGGACCTACCACGCATCACCATGCAATGCTACTAAATTACCTGCAGCATCTGAAAATAACACGACTATGTCGGAACTCTGCAGTTTATATTTGTATCAGTTGCCAACGTATCTCTTATTTTTATCATCAACTTAACCAAATCCAGAATGTCAGTGTGGATCTACAACCAACCGTGGCTAGAAAACATGACGTTGAATCCCTGTTATATATAAAGCTGAATTCCCAGGTGTCCCTAGAGTGTCCACTGCATTTGCAAAATAGCTCACTGTTTCTCTCACCCGAGTTTCATCGCACACCGCTGGGAGCCTTCCTTTTTCCCTTGGCCAGAGATAAAATGTGCTGGAAAAAAAAACACAGACAGGCATTATCTTCTTGTTCACGCCACTAGTCCCCATGGTGACAAGAGATGACAAAGCCAAATTTCCACTTCTGACATTTAAAACTGGTTTTTTCAGAATCTGCCAAGACACGAACCTCCCGTCATCAAAGTCTCTGCTGCTCTTACTTTGTTTTTAAGGAGCTCTTACTATGCCCAGTCCTGGGTCCCCCTACCTCTCTCTGCCTCTTGAGTTAACTGGCTCTGTCCCTAAACCTACCTTAAAACACATCTGGATGACTACACAGTCTCGAGGAGCTGCTAAACCTGAAGGCTTATACTCAGAAGGTCTACATGGGATAAATCTGGGTCATCCAAAAAAAAAAAAAAAAAAAGGTTGTTACTTGAATGGACCAGTACTTTGGTTTTGGATTAGCACAAATACTACAACACCATACAGTGATCTTAGGATAGTTCATTATCATACATCAGGGTGGAGCTATGGTCAGCTCATGATACTATAGCAAAATCCATTGCAGTGAAAGAAAACATACACTCATCTTTTGCCTACAAGTCATCCCTCATGTTTGTACTTAAGATAATATTAGGACCATAACACGGACCCCCTCCGTCATCGATCTGTTTGTCAAAAGCAAGATGATAGAGACCGCAGAGGAAGAGCTATTGGCTAAGGAAGGAGAAAGGAGAGAAGCTTATTCAGACAAACACTGGTTTGGAATCAACCTCTCAATGCCTACGCTGACCCATTGGGTTCTGGAAAATAGGCAGCCAAAGGGGCTTCCTAAATCCCGACTCTGCCCATGACAACAGAAACTAAACAAGAAGCAAGAAGACTCAAGAACGTCCATCCTCATAAGGCTTCCTCAACTCACCTGTCTGCTGTGCTTTGGTCTACCTTTCGTCCAAGACAAAACCAGAAGGCTGTCTTGAAGACCTCTTGCTTCTGCTCAACAGCCACCTGGACTCATCAGCTAAATATCACCCTGCTGGTACCACCTCTCTCTGCGATGTGGAGGCTGGTCAACACTCTGCCCACCCAGATGGTTCAGGTTTGCGAGACAAAAATGTGGCAACCTGATTCGCCTCCCTGATTTGCATCTCCTTACACAAACCCATGGGGAAATGTCATAGTCAGCAAAGCCCTTGGCACCCTCCCTGTAGTTACGGAGTATTCCTATCTGTGACTGCCACCAAAATGATTCATCAAGCTGTTCTTCTATGAAGGAACGCCGGGTTCCGATGACTTAAGGAACTCTAGCATTGCCCCAGGGTGATCTGTACACCCAACTAAAGGAGGGAACATACAACCTCTCCCCAACCCCTAGGATTATTTCTCCATTCTGCTCAATAAGACCAACTATGGGAAATAATCTAGGGGCTCATGGACATGCTATTTGTCAACACCATGCCCCAAACGGGTTGCCACTGTGAAGCACAGAGAGAGAGAGAGACAGCCACTCTCCCACATGATGAAAGAATCTGGGTGTAGAAGAACCAAGGAATTGTCATCCTACAGACAAAGAAAAGCTCCTGAACGCCCAGTTACACAAACCAGAGAAGTTTGCTTTGGGATTAGCCGCATAGATTCTCATCATAAAGCCCTCTTCCTCCAAAACATAGTTTTGTGGGTGTTGGTTTTTTTTTTTTAATGGAATGTCTTATTCCAGGTTCCATCAACTCTAGATACCAGATCCTGGACCATCAGACCCAACATACAGAGGATCCCCAGGTCATTTTTGTTTCCAGGGAACTTTGCATGGGAATTGTATAAAAATACCAAAAAAAAAAAGAAAGAAAGAAAAGTTCTGAGCCCATTCTCCCAAAGGAGCACCACGAAGGGTGTACCAAGTTTTCATCCTGAACAATAAAATATAAGGCATAAAAGTGTTTCCAAAGACAGACTCCCATGTCAGCTCCATCATTAACGGGTTCCATGTCTCATTGGTGTGTCCATTCAATGGTTCTTCTCCTTCCAGATTCGGGGGCCCTCATTATGCACCCCATCTTTCTTTGTGTTATGGGGTGAGTTTCTTGGGAGTTGCTCAGGGCCCTTAGTTATCATACCATGAAAGGTTTTTCACTCACGTACACTTGCCTTCCTGCTAGTAATTTGTTTCCCTATGATCTGCACATGTTGATATGTTTGGTACTTGCTGGCTGCACTTTATGTTAATAAGTGCAACTAAGTGCCATTGTCTGTGAGGTTTCAGGTCGTGATTAATGCTATTTACTCAGTCATCGTTACTAATGTGACACTGCTATCTTAAGCAGCCATCTTTAAGTCCAAAAACGAAACCATTGGAAGATGAGATTCAAGATGTTGGCCAGACTGGGGGCATGTTTTCTGAGTTGTATTCATCAGAAATGATCCTGTTAGTGACAATGACTGGAAATCAAGCCTGTCCTCAGATTGAGGGCTTGTGGGAATGAGTTGGAAAACCTTGATTTTACCTAAATAAGTATGATTTGGCGCTTGGCTACTCTCCTTGAAAGACATGCATGTATCTTAAGATATAAACCCTAATGGACACTTGAACAGGACTTTGAGTACATGTAAACATGCATGATCATGTTGGGTTTGGTGTCCTGGTGAAGATGCACATCTTCCAAGAAAAACTGATAGGATGTCTCCCTTGTCATCACTGGCATTTTTTTGAGAGGGTAGATTGTGCTTATGGAACAGCGTGTTGCCTCCAATAGTAGGTAGAGTTAGATAATAAACAGTCTTCTGCTTACCACAGATGGTGGAGACCTTTGCTAAACTCCTTAGACTCCCAAGTTTTATTTCTTAATGGATGAAATCACGATCATGCTTTCACATGTACATACGCACTGTTACAAGGTAACCATCTCAATGACTCTCCCTGACCATGCCCACTGATAATTTCAGGTGCCCCCCCAGAAAGGGGGTCATCATCCTCATCTTTCACAATGACCAGATGCTGAGGACTGCACAGACCCTACCAAGTGACATGGAATCAGGTTCTCCTGCCCTCCCTAGAGGTGAAAGCTGGGTTAGCCAGATAAGAACAAATCCCATCCTGCCCTTCTGACATAAAAACATTGCTTTCTAGGGGCGCCTGGGTGGCTCAGTGGGTTAGGCCGCTGCCTTCGGCTCAGGTCATGATCTCAGGGTCCTGGGATCGAGTCCCGCATCAGGCTCTCTGCTCAGCGGGGAGCCTGCTTCCCTCTCTCTCTCTCTCTGCCTACTTGTGATCTTTCTCTGTCAAATAAATAAATAGAATCTTTAAAAAAAAATTGCTTTCTAATAACCCAGTTTCAGGGAAGATGTAACAGATGCATCGTTTTTGCAATGAGGAACATGCTGAGAATATCCCTTATGCAAAAATGGCCAGGGGCACTTGGGTGGCTCAGGTGGTTAAGCATCTGCCTTCAGCTTGCGTCATCATCTCAGGGTCCTGGGATGGAGCCTTGAAAGGAAGGAAGGAAGGGAGAGAGGAAGGAAATGGCCAGACTCCCACCAGATGCTGCTACCTCTTCCGCCTACAAGCAAAATTGTGTTTGTTCAATGAAGTGTTTTTTTTAACTTTATAAATTTTTTAACTTTATAATTTACTTTTTTATAATTTTAAACTTTATATTTTTAAGAATTCTGTTATATTAGCCACCATACAGTACATCATTAGTTTTTGATGTTAAGTGTTCCATGATTCATTGTTTGCATATAACACCTAGGGCTCCATGCAATACATGCCCTCCTTAATACCCACCACCAGGTTCACCCATTCCCCCTCCCAAAATTCTCAGTTTGATTCCCAAAGTCCGTGGTCTTCCATGGTTTGTCTCCCACTCTGGTTTCTGCCCCCTTTCATTTCCCCCTTCCTTCTCCTAATGTCCTCCATGCTATTCCTTATGCTCCACAAATAAGTGAAACCATATGATAATTGTCTTTCTCGGCTTGACTTGTTTCACTCAGCATAATCTCCTCCAGTCCCGTCCATGTTGATACAAAAGTTGGTTATTCATCCTTTCTGACGGCTGAGTAATATTCCATTGTATCTATAGACCACAACTTCTTTATTCATTCACCTTTTGAGGGGCATCTTGTCTCCTTCTCCTATGAACACTGGGGTGCATGTGCCCCTTCTTTTCACTACCTCCGTGTCTTTGGAGTAAATACCCAGTAGTGCAATTGCAGGGTTATAGGGAAGTTCTATTTTTAATTTCTTAAGGAATATCCACACTGTTTTCCAAAGTGACTGCACCAACTTGCATTCCCACCAACAGTGTAAGAGGGTTCCCCTTTCTCCACATTCTCTCCAACACATGTTGTTTCCTGTCTTATTAATTTTGGCCATTCTAACTGGTGTAAGGTGGTATCTCAATGTGTGTGTGTGTGTGTGTTTAATATTTTATTTATTTATTTGTCAGAGAGAGTGAGCACAGGAAGACAGAGTGGCAGGCAGAGACAGAGGGAGAAGTAAGCTCCCTGCCAAGCAAGGAGCCCAATGTGGGACTCAATGCCAGGATGCTGGGATCATGACCTGAGCCAAAGTCAGCTGCTTAACCAACTGAGCCACCCAGGCATCCCTTCAATGTGGTTTTGATTTGTATCTCCCTGAGGGCTAATGATGATGAACATTTTTTCATGTGTCTGATAGCCATTTGTATGTCTTCTTTGGAGAAGTGCCTGTTCATGTCTTCTGCCCATTTTTTGACTTGATTTTTTTTTTTTTTGATGTTGAGTTTGAGGAGTTCTTTATAGATCTTGAATACCAGCCCTCCCTCTGTAGCATCATTTGCAAATATCTTCTCCATTCTGCTGCCTGATTTAAAGCTATATTACAAAGCTATGATCACCAAGGCAGTATGGTACTGCCACAAAAACTGACCCATAGATCAATGCAACAGAATGAGAACCCAAAAATGGACCCTCAACTCTATGGTCAACTAATCTTTCACAAAACAGGAAAAAATATACAATGAAGAAAAGACAGTGTCTTCAATAAATGGTTCTGAGAAAACTGGACAGCTATGAGTAGAAGAATGAAACTCGACCACTGTCTTACACCACACACAAAGGTAAACTCAAAATGGATGAAAGACCTCAATGTAAGGCAGGAATCCATCAAAATCCTAGAGGAGAACATAGCAACCTCTTCACCATTGGCCACAGCAACTTCTTTCAAAACTCATCTTCAAAGGCAAGCGAAAAATGAACTTTTGGGACTTCACCCAGATAAAGAGCTTCTGCACAGCAATGGAAACAGTCGACAAATGAGACAACCCACAGAATGGGAGATGTTCAATGATGTTTTAGCAATGCCAGGGAAGAATTTGATATCTGCTGTAGACATCAGATTACAAGGCTAAGTCAGAATGCCTTGTTCATCAAGAGAGAGCTTTCAATTCCTGGATGGGAGAGAAATGTGAAAATAACCAAGTAGAATAAAAGATCACTGAGGAACCCCTGAACACAACCTCAGTTGAAACAAGGATGCCGATGAGAACATGGAAAGAATTCTACCTGGGATACTCAGGGGGGCATCTTTTTTTAAAATATTTAAAAAAAATTTTTTTATAAACATACAGTGTATTATTAGTCCCAGGGGTACAGGTCTGTGAATCGTCAGTTTTACACACTTCACAGCACTCACCATAGCACATACCCTCCCCAATGTCCATAACCTCACCACCCTCTCCTTACCCCCTTCCCCCGGCAACCCTCAGTTTGTTTTGTGAGATTAAGAGTCACTTATGGTTTGTCTCCCTCCTTATCCCATCTTGTTTCATTTATTCTTTTCCTACCCCCCAAACCCCCCATGTTGCATCACCACTTCCTCATATCCCGGAGATCATATGATAATTTCTCCAATTGACTTATTTCGCTCAGCATAATACCCTCTAGTTCCATCCATGTTGTCGCAAATGGCAAGATTTCATTTCTTTTGATGGCTGCATAGTATTCCATTGTGTATATATACCACATCTTCTTGATCCATTCATCTGTTGATGGACATCTAGGTTCTTTCCATAGTTTGGCTATTGTGGACATTGCTGCTATAAACATTCGGGTGCACGTGCCCCTTTGGATCACTACGTTTGTATCTTTAGGGTAAATACCCAATAGTGCAATTGCTGGGTCATAGGGCAGTTCTATTTTCAACATTTTGAGTAACCTCCATGCTGTTTTCCAGAGTGGTTGCACCAGCTTGCATTCCCACCAACAGTGTAGGAGGGTTCCCCTTTCTCCGCATCCTCGCCAGCATCTGTCATTTCCTGACTTGTTGATTTTAGCCATTCTGACTGGTGTGAGGTGATATCTCATTGTGGTTTTGATTTGTATTTCCCTGATGCCGAGTGATGTGGAGCACCTTTTCATGTGTCTGTTGGCCATCTGGATGTCTTCTTTGCAGAAATGTCTGTTCATATCCTCCAAGGGGCGTCTTGGAAAAGGTAACTCTTGGACTGAAGTCCTGACAAGGTGCATCTAAGGTAGGTCAGAAAATGCAGGTTTTCCAGGTGAAGTTCTTGCAACATAGGAGGAAGTAAATCATGAAATGCTGGGGACATGACTTTGTCACCTGAAGCTTGGATTCTAGCTGACAGGGAAGGAGAGCTGCTCCATGATTTATAGCTGACTGGTGAGTTTGCAACAATTACGTATTAATATTTTTATTATATAAAAATTCATATAAATTTTTATTATATAAAAATTACATAAATTATATTATATTATATTATATTATATTATATTATAAATAAATTATATCATATAAATTATATTATATAAAAATTTATTATATAAAAATTTATATAAATTTTTAATTTTTAAAAAAGGAAAATATCGACTGCAAAGACAATGTGATGATGTAGATTGCATAGTTCCTTCAAGGCTATCCTGTAGGATGGCATTGCCTGTATTATGGTTCTGGACAAGTGCATTTGATTCCTCCCCAAAGGCACAAGAGGTGAGCAGGCTGAACCCCACAAGTCTGCGTCCTGGCTCCCACACACAACCGCCTGGGCAAGAAGTCTAGTACCTCAAAATATTGCCCCACATGATGTCGCCGCAGCCACCACCCCGGCTTTCAGAACCGGATCGGGTGGAGAACGCCATGCCTGTCTTTGGAGACCACACAAAGGCATGTCTCCTGTAGCCACTGCCCAGAACATCAGCCCCGTCCATGCAGGCTTACCAGGGCCACTGTAGAGATGGTTCTCTAGCACACAGGCTGAATTCCACTGTTGTGGGGTTTCGAGATGTAGCAGATAAATGCCCCCAGCTCACTTTGACTTTCAGCAACACGTCCCGTATTCATTTTAGCACAAATATGTCCCAAATACTGCATGGGGATCTGATGCCGGGGAAAAGCATTTGTTGCTTATCCAGAATCCAAATCCAACTGGGGCCTTTAGTGTCATGCCAGGCCCAGCCCACAGCCTGTGAGCTACGGCAGTGATAACAGAGCAGTCGGTAGCATTTATGACACTGATTAACATGACACATGACTTCACCAGGTGGAAGTAGACAAAGTCACATTGCCAGGGATAGCCTAGAACACTCGGTACAATTCATAAATATCCACCATTTAAAAAAAAAAAAAAAAAAAAGAACCTCACCAAACTGACGATAGAATGTTTCATTCTTTACAGAGGGATAATTTATGTGTGTTTATAAGGGTGTATGTATGCATGTGTCCATGTGTGTGCGTATGCGTCTTTGCATGGATGTGTGTAGATGTGTGCCTCTGTGTCTCTCTGTGTGCACACATGTGCTGTCTCTGTGTATGCTTCTGCGTGTGTCTTTATATGGGTATGTATTTGTGCCTGTGTGTTGTGTGTCTGTGTACACATGTGTTAGTCTCTCCGTGTGTTCATATGCATGCCATGTCTCTGTGTTCCTCTGTATGTGTATACATGTGTGTGTGCACTCCTGTGAATGGCCAACATGAGCCAGCTAATGAGACCAATAGCCAAGACAAATGCATGAAAATCTAGGCAGGAATGTGGCTTTGACCCAAATCTCCACTAATATTAAAATTCAATATTGGAGGCTCTACCCAATGAACAAAATAAGCACAAGAAAGAAAGAACGGGTTCTTGCTCTCATTTAAAAAAGAAATGTTCAGCTCGGAAAACCAACAGTCAACAGAAAGTCTGATAAAACTAACTAACCAAAAGCCTTAGGAATGTACACCAAAGGGATGGGTTGTGGTGTCATAGCCAACTACATGGCATGAAGCACAGGTCGTGATGGTCCCCAGGGCCAGGGGACAAAGATGGACAAAGCAAGGGTGCACGGCTGCCTGGGATGTTGGATCATCATGGCAAAGAGGAAACTAAAGCATCATTGGTACCAAAGAACATGGGTGCCATAGTCACGGGTTGGGATGTCGAGTTCCCATTAGCTCGTGTGCCACTCACCCACAGGACGCGTCTACGTTGGGGCAGGGGGAGGGACCACATGCCCAGACAACATCTGAGCCACTCTGGGGAACAGCCCAGAGTCCCCACTTTCCAAGAACCCAACCCTGGTCAGCACCTCCTTCAAGATGGACCCCATCCGCTCCACCAAACCCCAAAGTCAAGGAAACCTTTCCCCTTGCCTCGTGCTACCTGATCGCACAGAAAAAGAAGTGCCCAAAGTTCAGATACAAGGAAAATACCTCGACCCTGGGAAAGACTCTATAATCCAACACACAGACCAAAGACGTTCTTCTAAAAATTCAGAATACACCACAAGACGGAATTTCTCCATAAAACAGAGAAGCCATGCTAAAACCACTGATGTATGTCATCAGTGGAACTTTGTCACCTGCAAAGGGAAGCACCACAAAGAAGCAGGAATGATACTTCATAATGAGAAATCATCACTGAATTAAAACCAGCAACAGTCTTAATACCACAGAGAAAACCCACAAAACGTGGGATGGAAATCTATGACAAGTCAACGAGAAAGAGAGAAGCGTGTGGAAGATAAACGTTTAAAGATGCACAAGTTCTATGATGAAAGCAATTCCAGAAAGACAGAAGATACACACAAGACAATCCAGAAAAATCTACAAGACTCTCTTCATGAGTCCAAACAACAGAGTAAAACTACGATTGCTTCAGAATCCAACAAAACGGTAAGAATGGGCACATCCTGGTAATTTGATGGTTTTCTTGTTTTCAGCTTCAAGTGCAAAGAATAAACCTAGGGTTATAGAGATCGGGAAAGAAAAAAAAAAAGTAAGTGTATATTTAATTAAAATATAGTTTGTCTACAAAAAGAAAATAGAGTTTGTCTCTATTTGGGGGAAGTAGACACAGAATTTTGGAAGCTTACGGATGTAGGGATGGACCGTGCACAAGTTTCCTGGAGCTTCTGCTACAAATGCCCACAATCTTGGTGGCTTAAAACAACAGCCCTGGCCCAGCTCTGGAGAACAGAGTTCCAGATCCCAGTGGGTCAGGGCCACTGAGATCCAGGTGGGGCAGGGCTGGTTCCTCCTGGAGGCTTCAGGGGACAGGTTGTTCCATGTCTTTGCCCCAGCTTCCAGAGGCTGCCGGCAGTCTTGGGTGTCCCTTGACTGGTCCTATCTTTGCCTTCATGTCTACATGGCTTTCTCTCCACATGTGTGTGTCCAAATCTCCCTCCCCCCCTTTTTATAGGGACACGAGGTCATGTCCCAACAGGACTCCAGGATGACCTTACTTTAACACAGCTGATTACACTATGTCCAAATACAATGACATTCTGGGGAATTAGGGTTTCGGCACGTGGTTTAGGGGTGGGGGATCCCATTCGACCCACAACATGCCCTCAACCCTGGCCTGTTACCTACCCCCAACACAGGCACACACACAAAGTTCACCTAGCTCCTCTCCAAAGCTGTCCAGAGGCCGGCCCCCTTCTGAATCCCTGGGCTCTTCTCCACCATCATGTTACCACCAGAAGGTCCCTCCCTAACCATCCCTCCCTCATTGGCTCAATACACGGTTCCCTGCCTGGCGAACTCAATATCACAGAGGCTCTTCTGATGACCCATTGTGTTGCATTCAGACGTCAAGTGCATGAGAATAAGGACAGACTTTGCTGCACCGCCCCCCAGCTGCATTCCCAGTACCCCTAAGACCCTCCATATACAAACCCAGGTTCCCAGCTTGTCACTTCAAGACAGAACCACGAAGCTGGGTCCTAGTCTATGACCTCTCACCATGAGTCCACCAAGTCCCCTTTTGAACTTAAAAGACCAGCAAAGACCCATTCAAGGGTTGCAGCTCATTTGAGCAAACAAGGATCTGTCTGCCGTGAGCGTCAGCAAACCTAATGTGGTCCAGAGCTCTGTATGGACAGGAGCTTGGGAAAGGCTTTCACAGGAAAGGTGCAGCATGGCTGTCTTTGGGTCAACTCTAGGGCTTTTGGGAAAGCCAAGCTGGACTGCTGTTTGTGGCTGGTTCTTCTCCAAATTTGGTTTCCTCCGGTTCAAGTGCATTTGCTGGTTTTGGTTTGCTCTGTTTGCTGTCACGGTGTCAGTCATCTCATCCAGGGCACTTGTTGTTTAATTAGTTACTTGTAACTCACATACTCCTGCATATGGACCTTGTACCTACACTCCTACAATTGTACCTTGTAACTCATACACTTCATGTACAATTGTACCTTGTGGCGTCTTGACACCGCCTCCATGGCCACGTTTGACGTCATGATGAAGACCAGCGTCCACCTCTCAGTGGGTGCCCAGTAGCTTTGTCACTGCCCAGACCTGTGTCCCCCAGGCGGAACGTGACCTGAAATACAAGGTGTGTGTTCTCTGAAAAGTAAGGGTCGTTCAAGGTCACAATCACGCAAGGGAGACCCCATGACTGTCATGCATCATTGGTTGATAAAATCCTCTGTGAGCAAGGCAGATGATAACATCTCACACCCAATACCATCTCCTTTGGGGATGAATATGACCACACATCATTAGACATGAAGGAGCGCACATTCAAGAACCTCTCCTTTTCTCTTAAAACGTGTTCACATTTTTACTGCACTGCTTCTTCAGAGCCTGAACCAGGGGCTTGTCCAAGGCCCCAAAGACACTCTGGCATGTCCAGATTCCTATGCAACCAAGGCCAATACCCCTTCCCGTAGCTTGAAACTATGGCTCCAAGGCACTGGGGATAGAGGCGCTGAGTCCAGAGGGGTCTCCAGAATTTTCTGTAGGAAGCCTCTGTCTGCAAACCATGGGGTGTGGGGTGAGCTTATATGTGCAGTTTCTGTTTTGGGAATGCAGGGACTTTTCTTACAACAGGTGTCTATCGTGTCCATCCATATTGGTTAGATAACCTAATACACACGAGAGCCCTGCGTTGGGCTCTCTGCTCAACGGGGAGCCTGCTTCCCCCTCTCTGTCCACCTGCCTCTCTGCCTACTTGTGATCTCTCTCTCTGTCAAATAAATAAAAATCTTTTAGAAAATAAAAAAATAAAACAAGAAGATATATTATAGT
Organism: Mustela erminea; assembly: GCF_009829155.1. Classification (NCBI taxonomy): domain Eukaryota; kingdom Metazoa; phylum Chordata; class Mammalia; order Carnivora; family Mustelidae; genus Mustela; species Mustela erminea. The sequence goes on along the minus strand of NC_045635.1, from coordinate 1,615,047 downwards.
AATATATAATAAATGTATAATGGAGTAATATATATAATGAATAGATATACTATAGTAATACTCTACAAAGATATATTACAGTAATATACAATAAATCTATATTGTAGTAATATATAATAAATAATAATCTAGTAACATGTATAATAAATATATATTCTAATAACATAATAAGTATATATTCTAGTAACTTATAATAAGTATATATTCTAGTAATATGTATACTATATATTTTAGTGATATATAAGCATATATTCTACTAATATATAACAAATAAATATATAGATATATTTAAAAATATATTTTTAATGATCAGTAGGCAAAGTCAACTCCTGAAACAGGAACACAAAGGAAAGAATCCAAAGGAAGCCCTCTCCAACAGGTTAAATGTTGGTGAAGACATTTGCTAAGTTGCTAAGAGGAGAGTGAGCTCCTACGTACATCTAGACATAGAACCTGCTGGAGAATGTGGGAGATTTTGAAAGTTGAACCTTTGTCTTCCATGGGGGCATCCTGGTGGGGAGCAGCAAGCCCGGTGGAAGGGAAGGCTTGGTTCTCCCACCGCACCAGGAGTGAGAATTCTCATGAGGGTCCCTCAGGTTAAGGTAGTAAAGGGTTAGGACATAATGAGTCCACACGGAATGTTCCAGGTGATGACAGAACACAGGGCATCTTGGAATCTTGAATGGAGCAGGAAAGGAACACTTTTGTCGGCCAGGCTTTCGTGGCTAGCAGAAATAGAAATGGTGGCCCCGCAGGATCTGGGAAGGTGGGACCCGTGAGGTGGGCAGTGCCTGCGTCCTGCCCAGGAAGAGTCCCATGGATCAGGGGCCATTTTGGGGGACGGCCACCAGAAACCACGTCTGTGCTCCTGGCTGTGAAGGCAGGCAGGCCATCCCGTCTCTCTCTGCGGGCAGATAAGTCTCTGTCCCTAGACAGGCTCCTCCTTGTCTACCAGCACCTGTGTCCTTAGTTGCATAACCCAGGAAATGTTGTAGCCATGTCACTGGTGTGAGCGTGAGAGATGGAACGGGGCATGGGGCACAGCGAGGGCTCGGCTGCGCTTGTTTTATTGAATTTATGAATCTAATTTATTTTATTGACCTTATTTTACTGATTTATGCTAGGCCATTTACTTCATGTATTCAATTAAGTTGTGTATTTAATTTATTATCTATTTTGTTATTTATTTCATTTTAATTCATTGTGTTTTATTAATTTATTTTATTTTATAGATGTGACTTGTTTTATCTAATTAATTCATTTTATTTAATGGATTAATTTTACTTTAATTCCCTTATTTGATTTTACGTAGTTATTTGTCTTTTATTTATTTCATTTTATCTTTTATTTATTGTATTCATTTTGTCTTTTATTTTGTTTCTTTTATTCAATTTAGTTTGTTTCATTTAATTAATTTACTTTATGTTTCCTATTTTTAAATTTAATTTATTTCATTTATGTCATCTTATTTTTTATTTATTTACTTTATGTTACTTTAGTAATTTATTTAATTTCTTCAATTTCTTTACTTGGGACACATGGGTGGCTCAGTCAGTTAAGCATCTGGTTCAGCTCAGGTGATGCTCTTGGGGTTCCAGGACCAAGTCTCAAGTTCAGACCCCAGTGGAGCTCCCTGCTCAGTGGGGTGTCTTGCTTCTCCCTCTCCCTCTGCCCTTCCTCCCTGCTTATCTTCCCTCTGTCAAATAAATTAATAAAGTGTTTAATTTGTTACTTAATTCATTTAATTTTATTGAAAGATGATTAACACACAGCATGATATTTTAAATATCTTTATGTATTTCCTCAAGAATTCCATCTTCCTTGCAGGCAAATCCCTTGATTGCTACATTTTGATCATGGTGTTTATAGAGTTTACAAGCATGTTGTATGAAGACCTTGGAGTCTGGGATATTTCTTAGTTTCACCACTTATACCTGAGTGATCGGGGAAATTCAGCTAACTATAACATGAGGATAATAACCACTCCTACCCCACAGGGTTCCTGTAAAGAATGAAATAAATTTGCTTATAAAGCCCTCAGGACAAGCGACTCGTCTTTATATACGATATATATCTATAAAATATATGTACATATACATATTTATACTTACATAAGCCATATACATATATAACATTTACGTACCATGTATAGATACCACATATATGTACATATCATGTATATTATATATACACATCACATATATATATACTCTCTATTTTTATACCACATACAGATACAATATAGATACTCTGTGTACATATAGACACACAGTAGATATACTCTGTGCATGTGTACATTCCATATATAGATACAACATGTATACCCCATGTACATACAGACACACAATAGATATACTCCATGCATGTGTACACTCCATGTGTAGATACAACATGTACACCCCATATACCTATAGACACACAGTAGATATACTCCATGCATGTGTACATTCCACATGTAGATACAACACGTACACCCCATGTACCTATAGACACACAGTAGATATACTCTGTGCATGTGCACACTCCACATGTAGATACAACATGTACACTACATATACCTATAGACACACAGTAGATATACTCTGTGCATGTGCACACTCCACATGTAGATACAACATATACACTACATATACCTATAGACACACAGTAGATATACTCTGTGCATGTGCACACTCCACATGTAGATACAACATGTACACCCCATGTACATACGGACACACAATAGATATACTCTGAACATGTGTATACTCCATGTGTAGATACAACATATACACCCCATGTACCTATAGACACATGGTAGATACACTCTGTACATGTGTACACTCCACATGTAGATACAACATGTACACTACATATACCTATAGACACACAGTAGATATACTCCATGCATGTGCACACTCCACATGTAGATACAACATGCACACCCCATATACCTATAGACACACAATAGATAAACTCTGTAGACTGGAGCCAGCGGGTGACCCGGGTCCCTTCTGTGGAAGGAAGGATGGACCCAGGAGGCCATTAAGGAGGTGGACCTCTGGTGTGTCCTGGCTGGCAAAACCATGAACTCAAGATCGGAGCCAAACCACACATCCTCCAAGCCCACATACCTGCCACCTGCTACATTAGGTCACTTGGCTTAGGGAAAATCTGAGTAAGCAGTTGGTCTCGGCCAAGATCCGTGTTCCGCCACCAACACCCATCTAAATGCCTTCTAAAATAGCATTCACAGGCGTTCCACTTTGTCTGGAAGAGCCCCGGACTTTTGTTCTTGGGGTGAGGAGGAGGCCACTCTTTGTTGCCAATATCGCTGTCCCAATATTGTGATTAATTTGTTTTTTTTTTGCAGATTTTAAGTATGTAATTGGCAGAGAGAGAGAGAGATTGAGAACAAGTAGAGGGAGCGGCAGGAAGAGGCAGAGGCACAGTGGGAGAAGCAGACTCTCCATGAGGAGGAAGCCAACATGGGGCTCCACCCAAGACCCAAAACATAGCTTTAAAGGACAAAAAGGGTGAAATGTATAAGTGACCCCTTTAAACCCAGGGGATGCTATCATTTTCCGTAGATAATATACACTGATATTTTTAGATATAAAATATATAAAATAAATGTTTCTATTTCATTATATTTATATAACAATACATGAATTAGGGGCACCTGGATGGCTTAGTGGATTAAGCTTCTGCCCTCGGCTCAGGTCATGATCTCAGGGTCCTGGGATCGAGCCCCGCATCGGGCTGTCTGGTCAGCGGGGAGCCTGCTTGCCCCCCACCCCGGCTTCTGCCTCTCTGCCTACTTGTGATCTCTGTCTGTCAAATAAATAAATAAATAAATCTTTTAAAAAATACATGGAATTAATGTTTATGTATTATATATATTAATTTTGCCAATAAGCAGAAATGATAGATATAGGCTTGTTCCATTGTTTTTGTTCTTTTCTGTTTGTTTCTTTGTTTTGTATTTTAAGATTTTATTTATTTATTTGAGGGAGAGCATGAGCAGCGGGGGAAGCAGAGAGAGAGGGAGAAGCCAAGTCCCCATTGAGCAGGGAGCCCCGTGTGGGACTCAATCCCAGGACCCCGGGATCATGACCTGAGCTGAAGGCAGACACTTCACTGACTGAGCGTCCCGGACACCCCCCAAAATTCTTTTAAATATTATTGCCACTTCTTGTCTTTGGACTCCTAAATGTTCTCACTGTTTTTCTTTGTCTCCAATGCTCAACCCTTGGTGTGTCTTACTTCGGAGATAATTATTCAGAACTGCACTTGTTTTTTCAGTCAACTTAATCTTTCTGGAGCCAGAACAGAAGGTCCATCCAGAGGCTGGATCTGATAACTGACAGCTCCTATGTCCGGGGCCAAACTTCCCACTGGATTTTTGGCGGAGTCCTCTTTCCTAATTAAGTACAGGTGGTGAAAGCCACGATAAGACCATCCTTTATCAACATAAAAACCAACCCTACAAAAACCCTCCTCAAGGAGAAGATGCAGAGCTCTGTTGCATCTCAGATGTGGTGCTTGTGTGCTAGGTAGTCCAAAAACCATGGGGTGCTTTAAGGAAAAGACTCCATGTATGTCATCTACTAGTCCGATAGCTAGAAAGGCTCATGGGCCCATTTCTCTGATGCTCAAAGTGTTGGAAGAATGTCCCAGGTGTTGTACCCGAAAAGACCTTAGCTGACACCTAGCTTTATGTTGTTGTTCCCTCCAAACCATAATCATTCCACAATCCTCAATAAAGCATCCTAGTAATCCTCAAGAAAATGTCCTAAAAAAAAAAAACGGTCAGCTCTGAGATCGTGTCCTATGCCAATGGAGGCGAGTTTGGGATTGTTTGGTTTCACTGAAACAGAAGCAGGCAATCTCTGTCTGCCATGAGAGTTGAATTAAAAATCTTTTTGGAGACAGCTCCGTGCTCACCATTTGGGGTCAGTTTGTGCCCGAGCCATGGATGGCAGCTCCTGGTTTGCAATGGGTACCATCTGGAAACATCTGGGTCCCAAGGATCCAGAGGTCCCTCAGGATCTCCTCTGACTTGACTGCTAACAGAACTGGAGAGAAACCCACGTCATGCTCGTGGGGCCGCAGCCGGCTAGTGGGCACACGCAGGCTCTTGCACACTGACCTCCAGTGGGACACGGCCTCTCTCCCATCCGCCAAACAGACTACTCTGTGTGCCTCTTTGGAAATCTGCTGCCTGCTTCTCCTACTGTCGTCCCCTCCCTCCCTGTTCCCAGCTGCAACCCCTTAATCTCGTCCCTTTAGACCCATCAGATCCCGGTATAGCTAACCTGCTGCTCTGAATAGCCTTTCCATGACCCTCTGTGGAATGGCAAACCTCCTCCTTCAACTCCATCCGTTTCTTTTGTTAAAAGGTTTTCTTAAAACGTTAAAAAGAAAAAAAGAAAGAAAGAAAGAAAGAAAGAAAGAGAGAAAGAAAGAAAGAGAAAGAAAGAAAGAAAGAAAGAAAGAAAGAAAGAAAGAAAGAAAGAAAGAATGAATGAAAGAAAAAAAAGAAAGAAAGAAAGGAAGGAACCCCGAAGAAAAGCGATTCTGTACACATCTCACTCTGGAATCGAGTAATATTCACGCACAGATAGAGGAATTCGCTGAATAAAAATCCAACTCGTTCTCGTTAGTGGATATGCCTGTATAAAATATCAGCTTTCGCTTGTACTCATTGTCAGAACAGACAATATATGGATATGCGTTTTGGTGCGTTTGAGACCATTAACATTTGTATTGATAACCGAGTTAGGCAGAAATGGTTTTTAACATCTAGAATCACATGAAGCAAAAACAAAAACAAAAGACAAACAGACAAACAAACAAAGCCCTCAAAAACCCTAATAATGTTTTTAAATTTTTAAAAAAGTTAAATAAAGTAAAACAAATGGAAAATTAAAAGTAGAGCTACCCTATGACCGTGCAATTGCACTCCTGGGTCTTAACCCCAAAGATACAGATGTCGTGAAAAGAAGGGCCATCTGTACCCCAATGTTCATAGCAGCAATGGCCATGGTCGCCAAACTGTGGAAAGAACCAAGATGCCCTTCAACGGACGAATGGATAAGGAAGATGTGGTCCATATACACTATGGAGTATGATGCCTCCATCAGAAAGGACGAAAACTCAAATTTTGTAGCAACATGGACGGGACTGGGGGAGATTATGCTGAGTGAAATCAGTCAAGCAGAGAGAGTCAATTATCATATGGTTTCACTTACTTGTGGAGCATAACAAATAGCATGGAGGACATGGGGAGTTAGAGAGAAGGGAGTTGGGGGAAATTGGAAGGGGAGGTGAACCATGAGAGACTATGGACTCTGAGAAACAATCTGAGGGTTTTGGAGGGGCGGGGGGTGGGGGATTAGGTGAGCCTGGTGGTGGGCATTAAGGGGGGCACGGATTGCATGGAGCCCTGGGTGTTGAATCATGGAACTCTTCATCAAAAACGAATGCTGTACTGTACGGTGACTAACATAATAAAAAATAATAAAAGAAATCTTAAAAAGTAGAAATCACTTGCAACTGTTTTGTACAGCAGAGGAGTATGAGAACGGGGAAAGTGAACAAAATTTCACAGAGTCGGATATTGAAGCTTTCTGACTGGTAAAGAGAACCATTTTCACATTTGTATCTTATTTTTTTTCTTTTTTTCAACACCTGCAGGATTAGATCTTCAAAGGCCAGTGATCAGTGGCCCTTGAAAGTATCTACAACACTGGGTTGCAGTGTTATCTTTAAACACTGGTATTTCCAAGGCTCTAGGAAGGCCACCAACACTCCCACAGGAACAGGGACAAAGCCAAGCAAAGATCTGGAAAACACGAGCACCCCCTTGCCCCCTTACCCTCCCTGAGAGGTAGCAGTGTGCTTTATTTAACACATCTGTGTCAGCTGGGGTAATTACTTAAACCCTCTGAAACTCATTTTCCCCTTGGGAAAACGGAGGTCGTAATACTTGCCTCACAGGAGTTGCATGGCGTGTTTACAAAACACATTTATCTGAGCTGCAGGAGCTGAGCCCTCGTGGCCCCGCGGGTTCCCTCCTCGTTCGGGGAACACCCCTTCCCCTTTGTCTGTTTTGTTCCCAAGCAACCGAACAACCAGAAAACCAGCCGAATCTCACACATCTCTCCTTTGCAGCCCTAAACTTCTTTTGAGTCCTTGAGAATTATCTTGATGTTAACGTGCTTTGCAAGTTTTGTTTTTTTTTTAATGGAAAATGCATGTATGAGCATATAAGAACAACACATCAAAACGCTGTTTTTATGTAATTTTGTCACTGAAATATACACAGAAGAAGTACAATTGCAAGTATGTGGTTTGGGACATTTCCACCAAGTGAACCCAAGGGTCACCAGCCTCCAGAGCATCTCATTTACCAAGTATTTCATATTAGCTTTTCCCTTTTTCTTTTAGAATTTGTAGGATTTTGAGTTTTGTTTCTTCTGAAATTCTCATTTTGCTTTCTCTCTCTCTCCCTCTGTCTCTCCCTCTCTCCCTCCGTAGGCAATCTCCATAACAGTTTCAAGAAGAAATGCATTTCTCAACAGAACAAAATCCTATGTTGCAAATGAGGATAAAAAACAGATAAAAAAAAAGAACAATACATTTTAGTGTCTTAAAAAGGAGCTCGTTCAGGTATTTGTTACATGGTCAAGGATGAGTGTCAAAACCTAACTGAATTTCAGCTGAATTAAGTGTATTTTCCAGATAGATCAGTTTTATTTTTAGATAGCAATGTGTACAAAAGCAATGTCCCCCAGCCTGTGTGCCCGTAATGAAAAATTTATAGGTCAATGCGTAAATATGTGAGAAGGTACGGTTTTTAAATTGTCCATTTTATCGACTAATAATTTACATACAACAAAATAGTATCTGTTAGGTGTCAAGACCAACGACATTTGACAAAGAAAAAAAAAATGAATCTTATACTAATGTATCCACCTGAAAATCTCTGTCCCCCTCAAATCCAAGCCCTGGGCAACCACGGATTTGTTTCTCCTACTCTACATTCTATTGTCCTTCTCAAGAATTTCGTATAAATAGAATAGTCCTATAACACCATATGTACTCTTTTTGGTGCCTTATTTCTTAATTTCAGGATCGTGGCTTTGAAGTTCTTCCATGGGTGTCATGTACATCTGTGGTGTCTTCTTGTTCACTGTTGCATAATACTCCATGCTATGCAATTTGTTTATCTGTTATTCTATCCATGAAAGACAGAACTCCAGTTATCCTATCAATGGACTGGAAGGAATTAATGGCTATTATGAATACAATGTTTATAGAAAAGCCCAAAAACTGAAGTTTAGGAGAAAGGAGAAAAAAATCTGATAAAGATATGGCAAAAAACTCAGTTCCATAAAAAGACAAACAAACCAGTTCTTTTTTTCTAATTTATTTTTTATTTATTTTCAGCATTACAGTATTCATTATTTTTGCACCACACCCAGTGCTCCATGCAATCCGTGCCCTCTCTAATACCCACCAGCTGGTACCCCAACCTCCCACCCCCCCGCCTCTTCAAACCCCTCAGATTGTTTTTCAGAGTCCATAGTCTCTCATGGTTCACCTCCCCTTCCAATTTCCCCCAACTCCCTTCTCCTCTCTAACTCCCCATGTCCTCCATGCTATTTGTTATGCTCCACAAACAAGTGAAACCATATGATAATTGACTCTCTCTGCTTGACTTATTTCACTCAGCATCATCTCTTCCAGTCCCGTCCATGTTGCTACAAAAGTTGGGTATTCATCCTTTCTGATGGAGGCATCATACTCCATAGTGTATACGGACCACATCTTCCTTATCCATTCGTCCGTTGAAGGGTGTCTTGGTTCTTTCCACAGTTTGGCGACCGTGGCCATTGCTGCTATAAACATTGGGGTACAGATGGCCCTTCAAACAAACCAATTCTTAACTAGTTTGTCTGGAAACCACTGTGTTCTATAAACATCCCTGAATGGTGCTTTTCATGACCCCGTGTCTCACTCCTCTCGGGTGAATACCCTTGGAATGCATGACTTCATAAGCATGTTTTCAGTAGTGTTTTTATGCCATGTCACTGACTCAGTTTATTCACACAGGGAAGTCATGGTAGATTAATTCCTTTACACAGTGATACACTACAAACTGACTCTGTATTTCATCCTGATACTCCTGATCTTTTAGGGAAGCATTGAACTGAAGAGAGAAGGGGCTAGAAGCCAGAAGACAGCTAACATTAGCCTCAAAGGAGCAGAAAGTAAGGCAAGACATGGCCATCTGGAGGTAGTGTGAACCCTATGAATGAGTCTTGTAAACCATGGACAAGCTTCCTGCAGGAGAAAACAGTGCTCTTCTTCTTCTTCCTCTTTTTTTTTTTAAAGATTTTATTTATTTGGGCACCTGGGTGGCTCAGTGGGTTAAGCCGCTGCCTTCGGCTCAGGTCATGATCTCAGGGTGCTGGGATCGAGTCCCGCATCGGGCTCTCTGCTCAGCGAGGAGCCTGCTTCCCTCTCTCTCTCTCTGCCTGCCTCTCCATCTACTTGTGATTTCTCTCTGTCAAATAAATAAATAAAATCTTAAAAAAAAAAAAAAGATTTTATTTATTTGACAGACAGAGATCACAAGTAGGCAGAGAGGCAGGCAGAGAGAGAGGAGGAAGCCGTCTCCCTGCTGACCAAAAAGCCCAATGCAGGGCTCAATCCCAACACCTTGAGATCATGACCTGAGGTGAAGGCAGAGGCTTTAACCCACTGAGCCACCCAGACACCCCAACAGTCTCCTTTTCTACTAGAAGCAAGCTTGTGAGCCTAAATTCAGTATCTGTTTTATACAAATGAATCTTGAAATCAAACACCCTCCCATCTGAAAAAAAAAAAAAATCCCCCAAAATAGTATGTGATATCTGGACACAAACTTCTTCATATATCAATGAGGAAGCTATAAACATACTCAGCTGTGTCATATGACCAGGACCATGATTTATAAGTAGTAGGTTTTATAAGACAAAACAATAGGGTGTGACTTTGAAATTCTTTGATGAGGTGATATAGTTTTGTTATGTCAAATCACTCATTCAGCCAAAAGTTTCTTCCTTTCTTCTTACCTTTTTAAAAGCCTTATGACCATGAATAGTTTCTACTTACCCCTTCTCAGTGATCCTTCCAGTCCGATATCCTACTTTCTCTAAGAGGGCTGAAAATGTAGGATTGCTTCCCAGGAGTGTCATTGAGGATGGTTGAAGTGAATTATTTCAAAGTCTGATCCCCAGAACCATTGGCTCAAAACGGTATTCCTGATTTCTGCTTTAAGAATGAATAGGCAAGATCCTGACAGACCCGTCTTCCCAGAGATCATAGCTATGACCTCTACACAAAATACAAAAATAAAGTAGTGAAAGCTCTGTAGAGTGGATGGGGAGGGGGAAAAGGGCAGATTCTGGGAAAAAAAAGTCAACATTGGGAAGAAGGAGATATCCAGAGCTGAATTTATTCTACTTTTTAAGGCTCTGAATCCACAAATGTTCTACAGATGATACCACAAGGGGCAGTTAAACCTCAGAAAGGATTCAAGGATAGAGCCCAAAACATCCAAAACGCATGTAAAGGAAGGTGAACATCACAGAAAGAAAAGAAAGAGCCCGAGTGAGATTGTTGTAACACTGCACAAAATCTTCACCCAGATCTGTATCTGATGCCAGAACCATGCACAGGCCAGACAAACAGAAAACAACCAGTAAAAGAGAAAAGATTGGAAGGGGATTGATGTGGGAAACAGAGGCAGAAGAAAATCATTAAAATTCCTCACCTACTGACCAGCCCTTGAAACAGACAGAGTGGCTCTCCCCTGGGGACTCAACTGCCCTCACCTTCAGGTTTTGCTAAGGACAATCCTAGCCTGACTGACCCCCTACCCCGACAGGTCCAACCAGGATCCTGTAAGTCTACTTCAACAATTCCTTTAGGAAACTTTATCTCGCAAACTCCAAGATAGTGTCAAGAATCATTCCCAAGCATATGGCCCACTGATATACATCTAGGGATCTCACAAGAAGATTTTTACTACTGGTAATAAATAACCTTTCTCCCAAGGTCCTCAAGGTCCTGAAGACCTTGCTTCCAAAAATCCTTGGAGACTTACACCATCCCTAATCCCCTTGTCCTCACCCACTGCCGAGTCCACCCCTACTCTGCCTGTAAAAACTCTGACTGTAATCTGATTCGGGGTCCAAGTCCCTACTCGGCTGTGTCGGGTATACTTGGGCCCAAGCTTAAGCTTGTTAAATAAACCCTCATGTGATTACATCGGTGTTGGCTCCTTGGTGGTCTCTCAGATGCGAAAACTCGGGTACAACATTTGGAGGTCCCACTGAGATCTGGAAGACTTCCAGGAGCCCAACCCAGAAAGTCTTGACTGGCTGGTGAGTGCACTCCTTTTTATCTATTTGTGTGCGTACTTTGGGAGCTGCAATCTGCATTTTTACCCGTAGGAATTCCAACTTGTATTTGGGTCGACATTGGCTCAAGTGGATGCATGGCGGGCCGTCGACCAGGGGTCTTGGGAGACGTCCCTTGGTCCCACAGGGGGTTCGAGTCCCCCGCCATTTCAGGAGGTTAGAGTCCCCCTAAGCGGTCACCAGGGGGTTCGTGGTCCCCCAAGGCAGCCAGGAGCTTCGAGTGCCCGTAGGCAGTCAGGCGTCTTGTTTTTGTTGTCAGTTGTGCTGTTTGTTAAATGTACGGGAATTTCGTCTATTGTGCCTTTTGTTAAGTTTATGGGGATTTTTGGAAGAGAAATCCCTTGCCCCTGCCTGGAGGATGAGGTCCTCATCTGTGAGGAGAGCCAGCTGCCGTTGCAGTCAGATTCTCCCTTAACTTCCTTTCAGTTTTGTCTTCGCGGCCACAACGGATCATTTGTCTGTGTGAGTGTGTTCTTGTTAATTGTCATTGGTTGTCTTTGTCTTGTCTTTTTGCTGCTTGTTGTGTCACTTGTCTCTAGGGGACTGAGGAAATCCCCACTGGCGAGTGTCTCTAGGGGGCCGAGAATGGTAATAAAACCCAGAAACTTGATGCCCTCTCTCTGTTCCTATTCTTATATAAAGTTGTCTCTGGGCACGGGATGGCCACCTAAGTCACTAGGATGGCTGCCAATCTTAAGACTCCCATGTGAGGTTTCCTCTTGATTGTTCTAATGTGATCCCCTCCACATCCCTGGTCTAGCCACTTCTGGCCACAAGACCTCCACTGGGAGCCAGCTGAAACCAGTACCCGATTGAATTAAAATGCAACTGTGGACCTTTTCCTAGGGAAGTTGACTGTAAGGACCACATGTGTTGGAATGTTGCATAGACCATGATGGGTTTCAGTCTTCACTGTTTCTTGTCAGTGTCTTCTACTAACTCCTTAAAGCTATACCTTCATTACTCTACCCCAGGACCCCGATCTAAGGGCCTTTTGCAGAATAAGCCTTCTAGTAAACCCAGGTTGCTGGGCCATCCCTAGTAGAGGGGACTCTGACTTTCTCTCTCTATGTTCCTCCTAATAGATGTGGGGCTTCTCCCTCACTCATTTCCCATGTTAGTGGCTATAACTGGAGCCAACTGGGGTTGGTCTAACTTGAGACAGAGACTTTAAGGAATATTCCCAAGTAGCTGCCGAAACTGCTTTGTTTCAGGGAAGTTCCCTGTTTTTTCTGGCCGGACATGGACTGCGTAACCCCTTCCCCTTTGCTGACAGGAAAACATGGCGTCTGCTCCTCTGCTGGAATTGATGAGCTCTAATACCAGGAATCCTTTCTCTGCCTTCTGGCAACACTTTGTTCTTCTGTCTCCCCCCTTCTGTTTCTGCACCAACGTGCGTGCAGCCTACATGACTGGCCTCTAGACCATGCACCAAGGCTCCTGCCCTCTTTACTGACAAGGAGCAAGAAGAGCGCCCCCTGGACCTAACACCCCCCACTCTGGATCTTCCCACCCGTGTCTCAGGTAAACAGTCAAAGTGCAGTGGGCCCAGGTGGAACATAAATCAGTATTTGAACTAAGTTAAGTTTGTTGGTTTCATTAAGATAGACATGTCTTTTAAGCTATTAGCGATAAATGTGAAACTTCAATCAAAATTTACTGAAGGTCAAATAAGCTCGTGTTATTTATTAAAATTTGTTAGCAAAGAGACGACTAAACTAATGGTTAATTGTCTGTCTCAGAGTTTTAATGGGTAATTGCTGAGATAGCTTTCAAAGTCTTTGGTAACCTGAAAGTTTACAGTTTTGCTTGGATAACAAATAAAAAATAAATTGTTTGGACATCTAGGCCTTTTTCCAAATAGGATAAAGTGCTAAATCATTGAGTACTGGATGTAGATTTGTGCTTTTGACTTCTTACAGCAAAGAAAATAAGAGTATTTAGATCTGTTGGTAAGCATGTTTTGTGCTTAACTGATTCATAATTTGCCATTTAAAGAATTTTATTATAACCATTCACAATTGGTTAATAGCTGATAATTGTTCATAACTAAAGGTGTTCCTAAGAGTACAAAATTCTGCTAACTGTAAGACTGATGGAAATAAAGAAAGCACCTCTGTATGTAGGAAGTAGAAGATATGTAAAAGATTTAAGGAATGGGAGTATATTTTGTTGAAGGTAAAAGAAGGTAATTTTGTCCTAAAGGAGATGGTTGTTTGGAAGGAAATTACTTGGGACAAAACCTGAATGCAAAGGAAAGTTGTAGAAGGTTTGTGAAGGGAAATCTTTGGAATGGAATTTAGGATGGTCAGGACGGACAAAGATTGAAATGAATAGGTTTTAAAGGTACATTGGTGTAAGACTGAAATTCTCTCTGTTCAAAAGGACAAAGTTTGATTAATTGATATGCTGTTAAGATAATGTAAATGGCTTTCCCTTTGCCTGCCCAGAAAAACCAGTTTCTGTGTTTTGTTTTATCAGATCTTTAACATCACTAATCCTATCTAAGCAGGTGCTTTAAAAGGTTTTAACAAACTTCCACAAGATTTAAATCTCGAACTAAGTCTTGATTCTCTTGTAAAACATGTTTTATCTTCAAGGAGATTCATATAAAGGACTTTTAGGACAAATACAGGTATTCAATATATTAAACTAAAATGGATAAGAATTTCCAGAACTAACTAAAGCTGCATTCAAACTAAACCAGAATTAGTAACATGGGACTAAATGAACTAAAAGATTATAGTGTTATGTCTCTTGTTTTAGACAATGCTGGTTCTCTAATGTTTGCTTTTCCAGACTGGGGATACTTTTTTCTTAAGATGTCTGTGACTTACAGAAATGCAAAATTATTTATTTGCAAACAAATCAAAGCATTCAACTTTTCTCTGTATCTGAACCCTCTGAAGCTCAAAAGGTCTCAGAGGTATTCTTTCTTCTATGGCAATCAGTCATTTGCATAAGTTCAATAAGAATCTGTTCTCTTTGCAACAGAACACCATGGTTGGTTTGGTTTCTAAGACAAATCTAGACCTGATGCGAAGTCATTACAGTCAGGGAATGTCCCAAAGTGAGCTTTGAGGCTCTTTTTACGAGGAGGGCTATTCTATGCTTCGCTAAAACTCTGGTTTTACCAAGTTTTCCTTGGTAAAATAACCAAGAAAATAATCAAGGAAAATAACCGAGGAAAACTCTGGTTATTTTACCAAGGCTTTGACTGGAATGTCATATTTGAGAAAGACATGCATAGACTCAGATATGACCAGACAGCTTAAAGGAACTAAGTTTGACTTTATAAAACCTGGAGCTGTAAAGCCCTTTGGAACTGTTGGCCTGATACCTTGCTTACAGAGTTCCCAGCAGCCTCACCAGGTGAGGAAAGAATGTCACTCCCTGGTAAGTGCAGGAACCACAGGAAGAGGAATTCACCCAAATCTGACAGGTTTTGCAGGCATGTCTGATGGCAAGTATGTGGCTTGGCTTCTGGCCCGCAAAGGCTACTAAAAGTTCAACCTAGAAATTCCTTATTAAAAGTTCCAGCAAAGCAGATTCTAAAAGATCTATATGTTCACATACTGTTCTTGCTGAGCTAATGTAAATAGTTAGGCCAAGTTTGTTAAAACTTGTTTTTCAAATGAATTAGTCCTGATTTAGCTATCTCTGGAAATGAGTATTTTTAGAGAGAAAAATTTTGTTTTAATATCACACCTTTATGGGTGTTAAATTCTAAATTTGATTGTATTTAAATGTTTGTTTGCCTAAGCTAGACAACTTGAGGTAAACTTCAGAGAAGTTGCACAATAGCTCGTTTAGAGGATCTTGCCTAAAATTCTGTAGGGATAATAATAGAACCTGATGAAGTCCCAGAACCTAAGTCAGGTTCGGAGGGGTGAGGAGGTTCGGAGCCGACGACTAAAGAAAGAATTCTTAAGACATCGTTGGTGCAAAATGGTGGTTTACTAAAGCACGGGGACAGGACCCGTGGGCAGGAAGAGCTGCTGCCCCGGGTTGTGAGGGTCGGCATGTTATATACCCCACGGTTGGGGGGGATGGTGAAGGGATGGGAGATTTCAACAGAGTTCTCACATGTTAGGGAGGGCCTACAAGGTGCCGGGGGGAGGGGGGTCCTTGCCCTTATGGCTTGATCAATGTCGTCCTTAGGTCAGGTATTAACTTCAAGGTAATTGGGAGATTCTTGGTGGGGTATTATGATCCTGCTATCATTTACATTCCCTTCTATCTCAGCCTCTTCCAGTTTAAGGTGAGGAGGGAGACATTAGGGCTTCAGGAACCAAGAGTTATTTGCCTCTGGAAATTTGTGCTATTGATAAGGTAACCTCCCTGTTTAGGTCTCTAGGACATCTTGTAGAGCAAGGGAGATTCCTGTTCTGCAGGATTGCGATCCCTGCAAGTTAACTATTTATTGTTTTATGGCAGTCAGGGGTGCCTGAGGAATGCTACACATATGGAGGGGAGTGGGTGAAGAGGGGGTGCAAGGCGCCAGCTTCTGCTTTGTCCTCAGCCAGCCTCCTGCTCCCTCATCAAACCCATTGTGCGCATAACTTAAATATTTAAACAACTGGTAAAAATGGGATAGACTCCCCAACAATTGTATAACTTAACTATCACCTTGTGTGTGGCAGGGATCATGAAACTGCCTAAAAGCCAGCATAACCCACTCCATAGGATTAACTATGGACTTGTGGAGATAATGGAGGACTCTACTTTTTTATGATTGAATTGGATGATGCATGTGGGACTTCCCTTCTCTCTTGACAAGTTTTCTCCCACTTGCCAGTAATCCTCTGTAATCAGGATATTGTTAAGGCTGGACCACTCAAAGGGCTTCTTAATTGTTTCATCCCTTAGTCATATTTATCCTAGAAGCCACCTCTGTTGAGGTACAATTGCAAACAAATGCTTTAGCGAAGCAGAGAATAGTCCTCCTCGTAAAAAGAGCCTCAAAGCTCACTATGGGACATTCCCTGACTGTAATGACTTCATGTCAGATCCAGATTTGTCTTAGAAAACAAAGGCTACCAATGGATGATGGAGGCCAACTGATTAAATACTGGGCTACATTTACAGATATGAATACCCAGATTGAGGCTCTACAGGATCCTTCTCTCTCTCTCTCTCAGTGATTGCCAAAAATCTCCCTTTTGGACTTCTCATTCTTATATACTTATTAATCTTATGTGTTGCCTTGTTCAGTGTTTCTCTACTTGGTGCCGATACTCCATTGCTGCAATGAGTTCACGACGACAGATGATCTTACCACTCGCAGAGCCACTTCTTCACTGTCAGCTCTGGATTCAGCTGCCTCTGCCTTTTGTAACTCCCCTACACATTCCTCAACTGATAAATGTTGACCCGAGTAGGTAGGGACAACTCTACACCCCTATTCAGCAGGAAGAAGTTACAGAAGATGAGACCTTCCACCTTCAACAACCTTAAAGATTTTAGGGTAAAAATTGTTCAGTGGGGAGTGATGTGGGAAACAGAGGCAGAAGAAAATCATTAAAATTCCTTACCTACTGACAAGTCCTTGAAACAGACAGAGTGGCTCTCCCCTGAGGACTCAACTGCCCTCACCTTGAGATTTTGCTAAGGACAATCCTAGCCTAACCGACCCCCTACCCCAACAGGTCTGACCAGGATCCTGTAAGTCTACTTTAACAATTCCTTTAGGAAACTTTATCTCTCAACCTCCAAGATAGCATGGAGAATCATTTCCAAGCATATGACCCACTGATACACATCTAAAGGGTCTCAGGAGAAGATTTTTACTACTGGTAATAAATAATCTTTCTCCAAACAATAGCTAGCCCCTCAAGGTCCGGAGACCTTGCTTCCAAAAATCCTTAGAGACTTACATCATCTTTAATCCCCTTTGTCCTCACCTACTGCCGAGTCCACCCCTACTCTGCCTGTAACAACTCTGACATAATCTAGTTCGGGGTCCAAGTCCCTACTCCAATGTGACAGGTATAATTGGGCCCAAGCTTAAGCTTGTTAAATAAACCCTCATGTGATTGTATCAGTGTTGGCTCCTTGGTGGTCTCTTGGACATGAAAATTCAGGTAGAACAGGGATTCTGAGCTGCTACCTACTAGCCAAGGCTTTCAATTTGAGTCCAGCCAAGTTAATTCCCTGATAAATAAAAAACATCAGCACTTTTTGTAAATATAAAAGAAACCAGAATCCCCATGCATCACATTCAAAATGTTCAAGACAGAGTCCAAAATCACTCCATGTAGAGACTCAGGAGCATGTGACCCACTCTCAAAAATAAAACCAACAAATAAAAATATTAACAGAAACTAACCCCAAGATGGCCTAGATAAGGACTTGAAAGCAACTGAAATCTTTATGTTCAATGAGATAAAGGAAAATATGCTCCTAACAAATAATAAATCTCAGCAAAGACATAGTAACAATGAAATATGAGTGAAATGTAAATTCTACAATCAAAATGTAGAACTTAAACAAAAATTCACTGTAAATGCTTAAGAACTAAATAGGGCACAAAGGGAAGAGACTCAATGACTTGAAAACAGATGAGCAGAAATTATCCAATTTTCAGATCAGGGAGAAAAAAATTAAAAGGAAGTCTTACAAAACAATATCAGAAAGTCTAAATTAGAGGTGCCTAGGTGGCTCAGCGGGTTAAAGCCTCTGCCTTCAGCTCAGGTCATGATCTCAGAATCCTGGGATCAAGCCCCGCATTGGGCTCTCTGCTCAGCAGGGACCCTGCTTTTCCTTGCCAACTTGCCTGCCTCTCTGCTTACTTGTGATCTCTCTCTGTCAAATAAATAAATAAAATCTTTAAAAGTCTAAATTAGACTCACAGAGGAGAAGGAAGCAAGAATACAAGAGAAACAGTATTGAATAAATAGAAAATTTCCAAAATTTTCTGAAATCCATAAATTTACAGATTCAGGAAGCTCAGCAAAAGCCAAGTAGGAGAAGTATGAAAAAAAACATATCTCATGCACATCGTAAACAAAATGCTAAAAACCAAATGCAGAAGGAAAATTTTGAAAGCAGTCCAAGAAAAATAATACAAGAGATCCAAGGGAACATCAGTTCCAATGACTGACAAATACTTGTGAAGAATAGGGAGACTGAGGGACTGACATATTTAAAGTGATAAACTCAAAGAAAAAACAACATGTGAATCTGCAACCTGTGAAAGTACCCGTCAGGAATGAAGATGGAATAATGTTTTCAGATAGATGTTAAGGAATATGTAAAAGGTAAGAGAAGTCATCATCTAAAGACCTGCATTGTTAAAAAAGAAAAATACTAATGTAATATCCTTAGTCTGAAAGGTAATGATGACCAATGAAGACACAAGTCCCCAGACACAAAGAACGTAAGAAATAGGCAACAGTGAGCTAAACATAAAAGACAACTTTTTCCTCTTGACTTCTTTAAGATGTATCCCTGGTTTAAGTGTGGAGATTCCTGAAGAAATTAAAAATAGAGCTTCCCTATGACCCTGCAATTGCACTACTGGGTATTTACCCCAAAGATACAGATGTCGTGAAAAGGAGGGCCATCTGTACCCCAATGTTCATAGCAGCAATGGCCACGGTCGCCAAACTGTGGAAAGAACCAAGATGCCCTTCAACGGACGAATGGATAAGGAAGATGTGGTCCATATACACTATGGAGTATGATGCCTCCATCAGAAAGGACGAATACCCAACTTTTGTAGCAACATGGACGGGACTGGAAAAGATTATGCTGAGTGAAATAAGTCAAGCAGAGAGAGTCAGTTATCATATGGTTTCACTTATTTGTGGAGCATAAGGAATAACACGGAGAACATAGGGAGATGGAGAGGAGAAGGGAGTTGGGGGAAATTGGAAGGGGAAATGAACCATGAGAGACTATGGACCCTGAAAAACAATCTGAGGGTTTTGGAGGGGCAGGGCGGGAGGTTGGGTGAGGCTGGTGGTGGGTATTATGGAGGACACAGATTGCTTGGAGCACTGGGTGTGGTGCAAAAACAACGAATTCTGGAACACTGAAAAGAAATTTAAAAAATAAATAAAAATTAAAAATATATATATACACCCGGTTTAAAGCAAAATAATCACACTATCTGGGGCTATATACCACATGAAGTTGTAATACATACAACTCCTACAGCATAATGATGGAGTGCTGACAAATAAATGTAGAGACTAACAAAGTTTTCCATTTTATGGAAAGTGATAGGATATTAACTGTAATTAGACCACAATAAGCTAAACATATATAATTTCTAGATCCATAACTAAAAAATGTAGAGGAATAGCAAAAAAGACCAAAGATAAAAGACAATTCTGAAAGAAAAAAAAAAAAAACAGGTAACACAAAGAAGACAGAAACATAGCTATTGTTGTGGCAAACAGGATAGGAAGACCCAAGGTCAATCATAATAATTACATTAAATGTTAATGGACAAAACATTCCAATTAATACCAGAGGTGATCAGAAGGGATTAAAAAAAAAAAAAAAAGCAACACCCAGTTATATGATGTCTAGAAAAGAGGCTCTCTGTTTTTTTAAATTAGCTTTTGTTTTTTATTTGATAATAGTGGACACACAATGAGAAACCGGACTCAAAGATAAAGAACATTAACGCATGCAAAGAGATATATTATATAAGGATCAAAGGTTTAATTCGTCAGGAAAATAATTGTTTCAAAACTTGTAATACCAGAGAACTTCAAAATACATGAAAGCACACTTGGAAGGATAAGAACTCTAAAATAATAGGGGCGCCTGGGTGGCTCAGTGAATTAAAGCCTCTGCCTTCGGCTCAGGTCATGCTCTCAGGGTCCTGGGATCGAGCCCCGCATCGGGCTCTCTGCTCAGCAGGGAGCCTGCTTCTTCCTCTCTCTCTGCCTGCCTCTCTGCCTACTTGTGATCTCTGTCTGTCAAATAAATAAATAAAATATTTTTTTAAAAAGAGCTCTAAAATAATAGCTATCTATGTTTTTAAAACTTTCACCTTCATTATCAAAGAACTTGAGTAGGTAGTTCTGGGTTGACAATTTTTTTCTCAGTTGGAGGAGATAATACTCTGTTGTCTTGTGGCTTCCTTGGGGCCCTAGCAAATCTACTCTTGTTTTAATTCTTTTTACTTCATGGGAAATCTGATGTTTCCCTCTGGTTGATTTAAAGTTCTCTTGTTGGTCTTTTGTAATCTGCAGTTTTCCCATGATTGCCCAAGGAATGGATTTATTCTTTTTTATGCTGTTTAGAATTGTTTTCTAAGTGTGCTTCCTGAACGCCTTTCATCCATTAAAAACATTTTCATCCATATTTCTCTATTTTAAATACGGCCTCATCTCTATGCTTCCTACTCTGTACTTTATGGAATATGATGAATTAAATTGAAGACAATTACAACATCCATTATAATAACATTGATTGAGTATTCACTGTACATATAGTGAGTTCAGGGGAATTAATGCATGTAGTGTTCACAGCTACTCCACCCAGTACTCTGGTTTCCCCCATTTGACACATGAAAACACCAAGACACAACAAGTCCTCCCCAATCAAAGGTTACCAAGAAGAAGAACCAAGGCCTGTAGGTGGGAATTTTGTAAGACAGAAAGAGAAGGAAAAGAAGAAAAGGCAGGAAATCAAGGAGTGGAAATGAGTAGGACATCACTTCCAGTGTTCTGTACATCATCTGCTTCAGGTTGAAACAAAATATTTATCATCACTGATGATAAAAATAAGATGTCTGGGTTGAGGATCTGCAAGTAGAAGTTTCTACCGTAACTACGTAAACAATACTATCAGACCTACCACTTCTAATCATCTTCTAAGAACCAGAGACCCATAAGACTATCCAGAAGGTCACCTTGGTCTATCTTCTTGCTTGAACAATGACACAATTGTATAAAAACATGAAGCCACAAATGCTTTACTCCAGGTACACTGGTGTCCAGGTCCACTTTCACTACATTGAGCTCCTGGACAGGATTGAAGAAAGAACTGAAATCTCAGGGTTTAAAAAAATGGTGGAAAGCATAATTATTTGTCCCACATGGAATGAATGAGTCAGCTGAGAGTTGTTCCCATGACCTCTGTAACAGTGTGTGGGTGGTGGGGAACAAGTGTCCCCATTTCTGCTCACCAAGCAGTGGAGAGGATGTCATATTCTTTGTCACATCCACAAAAGGGGAAGGTCCCACAACAGGGCTGCAACCATGGTTTCCAAAGGGTGTTGAACACTGAGAACTGCTGTGGGACAGGTGTGAGTGTCCTGCGATGCTCTTTGATGGCTGCCTCAACTTTCTTGACCACCGAGTCAAATAACACTTCATTATCAGGGTTAAGAGGTCGGGCCTCAGAAGGGTCTCTGGAGATGTCAAAGAGCAGTGGAGGGTCATGGTAGGTGACATCTCCAGAGCATGAACAGATGCCACTTCCATAACAGGCACCAGCCCCATCTGGGGAGAAGTTGGGAGTCACATAATGGACCTTCCACACCGTGGCACCTGGAAAACAGAAGTCCATTGGAATGGTATATTAATCATTTTAGGAGTCTTTCCATTAATATATTTCTCAAATACTTTTGCCAACAATTGATAAGCTTTTTTGAGTTGATTTTTCTAAGATTTAATTTATTTATTTGAGAGAGAGAGAGAGAGATAGGAAGCCTGAGCAGGGGGGAGGGGCCGAAGGAGAAGCAGACTCCCTGCTGAGCAGAGAGCCCAATGTGAGGCTCGATCCAAGGACCCTGAAATCATGACCCAAGCCAAAGGCAGATGCTTAACCAACTGAACCATCCTGGTGGCCCTGATCCTGGAAATTCTAGCTCCAACTGCTGGCATAGGCAAAGTGGAAAATTTTCTAAGGCTAAATACCAATTTCAGGTCTGATACTGACCAAGGTGATTTGTCAGGATGCGTCATTCTTTGTTCTTTTCTTCCTCCCTCTGCCCCTCTTTCTCTCTTCCTTCCCTGTTTCTGTTCTTTCTTCCTGAATAAATGGTTAATAGTTCTATTTCCAGAAATCAATTTTAGATGGAAAACATCAGAAGTGTTTCCCAGCCTCTGATCCATGAGGCTTACATAGAATTCTGTGAGAGGGGTTTTGCAGAAAGGCTAAGATTTTCTGATAAAATTAGGCTAAATCCCCTAACTCAGTCCTTTACCCGCTTTTCTCTTCTGTCTTTCTCCTCTATGGAGAGCAGAGGTGATGGCTGGAGAAACAGCAACCACTTTGCCACTAGACCATTAGAAGGAGCATAAGAATGAAAACGGGCATGCCAGAGGGGGCCAAGGAGAAATAGAGAAAGAACCCAGATCCTGGTCATGGTGTTGAGCACTTCCAACTTCTGAAATCCTTATTATGAAAATATAAGTAAAATTCTATTTGCTTGATGTTTTATAGTTAAATTTGGGAAATTTTTGTTGTTGAGGGGAGCTGTTTTGTTTTGTTACTTAGCATTGATCATGCCCCTAACTGTGACAGAATCTAGAAGGAAGAGGTTTTGTGGGTTTGTTCTAGTTTTATGTGGGAGATTGATCCACAGTAACCTAAAGAATGGATCATACCACAGTGGGTTTGTGGGTTTCTTCTAGTTTTATGGGGAGATTGACCCACACTAACCTAAGGAATGGATCACACCACAGTGGGTTTGTGGGTTTGTGGGTTTCTTCTAGTTTTATGGGGAGATTGACCCACACTAACCTAAAGAATGGATTATACCACAAGTGATGGGTCTCATGGAAGAAAAATCCATATATTTTCTGCAAATTAAGCTAACTCCCATGAAGTAAGAATTCTAGTGTCTACAGATGTAAGGAAATGAATATTCCTTGTTAATTTTTATTTGTTTCCATGAATCCTATAGTATAAAGGTAAGGAGGAGATGATTAACTGGAAGGGAACAGCCACTGCTGTGGGAGTTACACTGCAGACTTTATTCCTTGTTGCTAATTATTTCCATGTCCTTGGTTCTGGATATTTATATTCTCTCTTTCTGTCTCTTTCTCACTCTGATGTATTCATGCACAAGAGCTTACACACACCTCTAAAATCTACCATGTGGCAATGGCTGCTTAACTAACTTCTTTAAGGAAAAAGAATCATCATGGCTGGGTGCGGGGTGCATGGCCCAACTTCCCCCAAGAGGAAAAGGAAACGGGGTATGTCTTCATTGTGTTCCCACATGTCTGCCATCTTCATACTCACAGTCCTTCTGATGCCACCTGGCTGTGTGCAGGTAGACCCCACAGTAGTGGAAGAGGAACTCGTGCTCCGAGTGGGACACCCTGCCTTCCAGAAGGGGCATTAGGTTGCGGCCATCAATGATTCTTAGGAGAGAGGGAGAGATAAAGTGGTGAGAGAGGCATGATTTGGTCATACATGTTATGATAGGAAGGGTTCCTCTTCCTCTCCCCCTAGGAGGAGGAGGGGAAGGACCGGGAGAAGAAAAATGGACTCTAAAAAAACCTTATTACATATCTTCCCTCATTTTATAACAAAAAACAAACAAACAAAAAAGAAGTGAATCTTACACAATTTCTAAGACAGTGGGAGAGGGGAGTGGCTGGAGCTGCTTCCATACCTGTCCTGGGGCAAGATCCCTCCACCTATATAAGACAGGGTCGGGTAAATGTCCATTAGGCTCGTTGGCTCATCAATCACTTTCCCAGCCTCCAGGACTGTCGGCCACCGGAATATTCCTGGGACACGAATGCCCCCTTCCCAGCCGCCCATCCCCTGGCCACCTGAAACCAAAGATGAACGTCAATGATGAAGCCAAGTCAACCGTATTTCTCCAGTCAGTTGGGAATTACATCTAGAGGGAACGTTTTCTGCCGTTTGCCAAATTCATGCTAATGTGCTATATTCACACATGGAGAGAGATACAGAGTACCTCAGGTATATTTCTTGCATTCCAGAAGCTGAACCTCGACTTGGGAAAGTAGCCATCAGGTGACAAACCCAGCTGTCATAAATAAAAACAAGTGATGTCCTAATATGGTGCATTATTTGGTGCCAATGAGGACCACACAGTTTCCCTATTGTGAGAAAAGAGAACTTTCCATAAGCTAGCAAATCTTCAGTCTTCATTGGAATCACACTGGGCTCTAAAAGATGGATAAGTAAATGAGGCTCCAAGCAAGACCGGGGAAACAGGTTCTACCCGGATCATGCTGATCCTTGAGAGAAAATAAGGAATTTGAACTTTATTCAGTGACGAAGATGGAGACATCATAGAAACGTGAATGGTCCAGAGGTGGCGAAAGTGTTGAGATCCCATCTCAGACAAAGGATGTTTCCGGTGTTTTGGAGCACAAAATAGGTGAACCCTTGCTTTAGGCCCTACCCTGAGGCCAAGATGTTCATTGCAAAATAGATATACAGTCTTTAGCCAAATGACATAGTCAAGTTCATACAGACATACAAACAATGAGATTCTCTGGGTGGGGTGGGAAGAAACTCTTGCAAAGTAGGACAAACATGAAATTGAAATGTTCATGGAACAACTTTTACATGGTGGTTACTCCGGCAGTATGAATTACAACGGAAAGACAAGATGGGGTATCTCCATGTAGAAATGCGGAGACCTGAAGGGGGAAAACATTTAAGGACAAAGACTGCAGGCTAGCCAGCGTCCAAAGCTGTCCTAGCTCAGCAGCAGCACCCTTCTACCTGGAAAACTTAACAAGCTCCCTGTACTGAATTTATGTTTGTATACCAAAAACCAACAAACAAAAAAACAAACATAAACCCACCTTGACATTTTCATAGTCATATTTAATAGCCAGCAACTGTGTTAGGACCTACAACAAATCTAATCGTCTATGCAGACACCAAAATTTGCGTTTTAAATGGACTCAGCTCCTTCTGGTGAGCTAGGGGTCAGTTCCAAAGATAAAAATGGCTCACAACAATTTTGCTGTACCTCTTTGAGAGGTCTGCAAAGGCACTTTTTAGAGTGATGGTTTTATGCACACACAACCTCCCACCACACACACACACACACACACACACACACACACACACACACACACACACAGAGGCAATGTCACTACTAAAATCAATACATATATTACGGCATATATTAATTTTATTACACACCTTTGCTGCTAGGCTGGTCAACAATTTAGTCTACGCTAATTGACAGTAGGTCTATAGCAAGCTGGCGTGACCCACCAGAAAAGGTGAATGAATACATGTAGGAGGTCAGTTGCTGTCAATCAAAATATACAATGTTTCTATTGTATCTATCTATCTATCAATTATCTATCTATCTATCTATCCATGGATCAACCAATGTACCTATCATCTAGCTACCTATTAATTTTACCTATCACATCTTTGCAACCATACAGCCATATATCCATCCAACCATCCATCCATCCATCCATCATCCATCCAACCATCCATCCATCCATCCATTCATCCGTCCATCCAACCATCCATCCATCCATCCATCCAACCATCCATCCATCCATCCAGCCAGCCATCCATCCAACCATCCATCCATCCATCCATCCAACCATCCATCCATCCAGCCAGCCAGCCATCCATCCAACCATCCATCCATCCATCCATCCATGCATCCATCCAACCATCCATCCATCCATCCATCCAACCATCCATCCATCCATCCATCCAACCATCCATCCAACCATCCATCCATCCAGCCATCCATCCAACCATCCATCCATCCATCCATCCAACCATCCATCCATCCTTCCATCCATCCAACCATCCATCCATCCATCCATCATCCATCCAACCATCCATCCATCCATCCATCCATCCATCCATCCATCCATCCGTCTATGTGTGCATCTATCTATTCCATCATCTCTTTACTCTATCCATCCATCCATCCATCCATCCATCCCTCATCTACTTATCTATCCTAAATTGTTTCATAAAGTACAAGGAACTCCTAAAGTTCTGACTTTTGTAATGATGGCAAGTTTGACACGCTTTTACTTTTTTTGATTGGGGTTGGGGCGGTCAGAGTGAAGGAGCAAACACCAAATTCATTTTTAAACTCATCTGTTTAATCTACTTTGCCGATCCACAAGGGCAGACTCAGTGGGGCTACTGAGTAACCCAGCAGGTGTACATCAAGTAAGTCAGAAGAATCCATTCGCAGTGAGGAGGAAGGCACCCTCTCAAAATGAACACCTCCTTTCCTGATCATTTCACTATGTTTTAAGCATAGTGATAATATAATTGATTTCATTCCATTAAAGGCCTGGATTTGGGTTCTCTGGTCAGTATCATTCTAGTGGAAGTGGTTCTCAGCTAGAAAGGACTTTGGTCCTGGGAGACACTCGGCAATGTCTGGAAACAGTTTTGGTTGTCATATTTCAAGGGAAGAGGTAGGTGCTCCTGGCAACTCTAGGGTGATGACCAGGGACAAACTCAACACACTTACAGTGCCCAGAACACCCCACATCAAAGAGTCATCCAGCCCCAAACGCTCAGGGTGCCAAGCCTCAGAGACCTGCTTTAGATGGTCATTGAGACCCTCTGCATTTTCACTCAGGAGACTCTCATTACTTCAGGCACTTTGGTCTTAAATTCTCAGGAAGCACCCCAAACTTGCACCTTTTCCCGTCTGGTTTCATAAGAGGGGACAACTCCCACAAAATTCTCCAAACCCAGTTTGCAAATGAATGCACGTGCAGGCATAGAAAAGTACACGCCACTGGAGGGATGAAACTCAGACACATGGGGTCTCTGCACATCACCTTTGTAAAAGGCGAAAGATTTATACGATCTGAAGAGAAACCAGAGCATTGTCTGCACATCACCTTTGTAGACGCCGTTGTAGCCCCCCAGTTGGGCCTCGCCTTCCTGAACCTCCAGGCGACCCCCGTTATCAGAGGTGAAGTACACCAGCGTGTGGTTGGTCAGGAGCTCCCGGTCCAGGGTCTCCAGGATCCTACCTGGTGTGTGGGGGGGAACAAGAAACTCTCACCTTTCACCATGGGCCACTGTCAGTGCATGATGTCATTATTAGGCATGGGATAGCATTAACAGTATAATTAAGGGTTATTTTATGGTATAGGCTATCATAATAGACAATAAATTTTAATGCTGTAGTCTAATATATATGTAATATATTTAAGTATACTATATAGTAGAGACATAAATATATACTATATGCCATAGAATGCATATACTACAGAGTGTACAATATACAGTTGAGCTTTAGATGGGTAAAATTATTTGTTATATATTTTACATTATATAATTTATATATGTAGGTTAAAGCATATATTCAGTATAAATACATAATAAATAGAAAATACGTGATATAAATTATGTCTAATAATATAATAATAAACATTTTAACTTATATTTAAAATATAAAAATATATAAGATGTTTAGATATTATATTTTAAATAATAAATTATAATGCATAATCTATACTATAATATATGATAAGTATATTATTTGTATGTAAACATATAATTTATGTATTATAATCCTATATACTTCCTATATTATAAATATTATATGGTAATATGTAATATATGATGTGCAAATATGTAATATATGATATGTAGATATAATGAAATATTTATAACCATAAAAGTTATAATTAATAATACCTTAAAATAGTATATTAAATGTATAAATATATTATATATAAATATATATAGATATACATACATAAATAAATATGATCTATTATATAATATAATCTACTAAAATATTGTATAATATTTGATGATTATACGTTATCTAATAGTATTATATAATGGTTACTTATTATATAACACCAATAATATTTTATTATGTAATATGTAATTTTATTATATAACATTTAATACATCATTTTAGTTTTAGTTTTAATATTTTCTTACATAATACTTAAGAAATATAATATATATAAAATATATAAAAATATATGAATATAAAATAAAATATATACTACACATAGGAAATATATATTATATAATATATAAGAAAATATATTTATTTTTTGAATTACATAGGAAAACATATACATATCATATATTATATACATCCCTATGTATACACATACAATATATGAGAAACTATGAACTAGTATGAAGTATACATCAAGATCATCACTCAAAATCCAAGTAACCATCATGTCTGAGGCCTGTTGGTTCAAAGAAACTCACAAACACTAATAAAACAGAGAAGACGCTTTAAAAACTGACTTGTCCAGGAATAAAGCCACAGGTTCATACCCTTGCCCTGGAGAGCATGAGCCCCGCCTCGTAGAGGAGGCAGTAACCCCACACCCTCTCTGAGGGTTGCTCCTGACCTGCAGGTTATTCTTCTCCTTAAGCATGGGACCATAATGAGTCCTTCACGACACCCCGCCAGCGTCATGGTGATGTGTGAATAATCTCTGAAGGGGACAAAGGGCTTTTTGTTTTTCCCTTTAAATATTTATGTATTTCTTTTTCCCTCTAAATATTACACTTACTTATTTGTCAGAGAAAGAGAGAGACAGCAGAAGCAGGGGGAGCCACAGGGAAGGGAGAAGCAGGCTCCCCCCTGAGCAGGACACGGGGCTCCAATCCCGGGACCCTGGAAACACTACCTGAGCCAAAGGCAGATGCTTAACATATGGAGCCACTCAGGCATCCTGGGAACAAACGGCCTTTGAACAAAACAAGTAGAAAGCTGATCTAGCCACGTCCCAAACTATGCTGACTTAATTTCCAGTTCCTGCTGGACATCCACCTGGGCTCTGTATGGTGACACCACAGTCCTACTATCCAGGGTGACTCCCCCCCCCACCACAGTCTTGCCCCATTCAAACATGGAAAGACAACGCGGCCGGCTGCAAAGAAAACGGGTTTAAGCATCAACTCCTCAAACTTTCTGTTTCCTTGTTTAAAAGTGACTTGTTTTGGAAGCCACATTGGCCATTTTTTAGAAACGTTGTAGCCAGAAATTAACCTACTTTACAGCCCAGATTTCCTAAGAAAAAGATTATAATGGCTTTTTGGTAAGAGAATAATTTACATGTAAAGTATCAGTTCTCATTCATTCGAGCTGGCTATCGCCTTTAGCATAAAGGTTATCTGTAACTTATACCAAGTAAATAAAATACACGTGAATCCTTTCATTTCTTGTAAATACATACATGTAAACTTCTGTGTATGCAATGTGTAAAACATATAGAAGTGTGCGTGTACAAGTATGGGCATACGGCAACAGAATAGCCATAAAATCTTTTACAAGACAAAAATACAAGAAAAGAAAGCAAGAATAAAAACCTGCTAAAATATGTTTTTAAAGTACAGGTTCTCTCCAATAGAGGATTTAAAATATTCCTGGACACTTGGAGCTTTCAGGAGATCTGCTTTGTGTGTCATTCTGAGGACACCACAGTTACGGCTTCTTCTTGAGAAAGTTATTAATTTAGGAAATGAGTTAAGTGTAATCATCATATTACCAACTAGAAACACACACACACACACACACACACACACACACACACACAAGACACCTCTCTGATTTTTGATCTGCATCTGATTTTAATAGAATTTTCATAAGCCATGCAAGGGGAAAAATGCAGTGTTTTGGGAAGACGTCATGCAGAGAAATATCTATTTTTCATTTCTCCCATGTAAACAGGATTAGCCCGGGAATGCAATTAAAAATATTACTAAATGCAATTAATAGTACTTACAGAGCACCTGTGTATTTACACAGAGTACAGAATAAATGTAATTAGCTGTTTGTGGCAAATTCTGCATATAAAAAGGGACAGAAAGTCTATTTGCATCAAACAGCTCTGTGACTTTAGATACGAATGGACCAGAATGCCTTGTTTCCAAAGCAGATTATCCAGGACTGTAACAAACATCCAGGAAAAGAAAACAAAATCTTACAACTTCACTGAAGTTACAATGTTAGAAATGTTTTTACTGTAGCAGGTTTCAATGTTTGTATCTGCCAGGGAATTTAAAATATATATATATATATAGTAGCATGCACATACACACATATGAACAGTATATGTATATGTATATGTATATGAGCATTAATATTTAACGTGCATGGATACATTTTAAATATTAATTTAAATCAATCATATACTTAATTGATTTAATATTAATAGATATGAAATGCATGTTTATATATACCTAGGATATATAAAAGTGACATTTTTATATTTGAAAAACTTTAAAAATTTTTAATTCTGTGCCTATTAGTCTAGGTGGTTCTGCAGAGAACACTTTCCAAAAAGTAGCAGGAAAAAAAAATACTTCCTTACACTTTTTGAGATGAAGAAATACTCCATCCTGCGCAATTGATGGAAAAGGCTATTTGGAAAGCACGATTCGTTGTCTTACTGATATGCATATGGTGTTCCCTCCTCTCCCTACACCCCCAGGTCCTCATTTATGACCCGTTGTGTTTGTTTCCACATTGACCCTTATGACTTTGAAACAAATGACTTCAGTTAAGGTAAATCCCCTCCACATTTCTAAGCCTTTCCCGTAAAAATGAGCTAAGGAGAAAAGCACATTTCCTTTCCTATCTATCAGAATGATGGGGAAAGGCAGTCTTTTACTACCGTGTTGAACAGTCTTTATTTTAAAGATGCGAAAATCCCATATTTATAGTAGCAACTGTTTTCAGGCAGGGAATACTCACTGATTTTGCTGCACCGACAGCCAGACTTTGATTCCGTTCCTGGGAACAGATATTCCCCGAGTGCCCAAGATCCACAAGGGGCTGTCCGTTGTTTGAGGCAATCTGTATGCATTCACTTTCTCTAGCCCAGGCATCAGATGGCTAAGATCGTGTTTCTGGACACTTACCCACCATCCAATCCATTTCTTCGACATTATCCCCATAGAGTCCGTATTTACTGTGCCCCACAAACTTCTCCTTGGTGATCAGTGGAGTATGGACATGCAGGAAGGACACAAACAGGAGGAAAGGACTGCGTTTGTACCTAAGGGATGGAACGGGAACTGAGTTATCGTCACCCACAAAGGTGTTTTCTCCAGGACTAGGATTCCACATCAGCTGAAAGATCTCACAACAGTTGATAGAGGTTGTCTACGTCCCTACGTGACCAATGCCCCTGACAAGATTAACAAATAGCCCAGCAGAATGTCCGCGGAGAGGCCATGAGTAGGAATAAAGAATATTGGGATGTTTGCATTAGCAACAAAATAGTGAGTGCAATCTGTCTTCTGAAGAAAGACTTCTTCATTCCTTTCTCCTCCTCTTCTTCTATGCTGTCTGGGACATAAATGTGATGGCTGGAGCTTTGGCATTAACTTTGGGCTAGGAGGCTGCTTACGCAGAATCACAGGTAGCCAGATAGAAGGATCTAAGGTGCTCATACATCTTGTCTGTTGTGTTCTGCACATCAGTATCCAATGAGGCCACTTAAGACTCCTCCTCACACACTTTTAGAACTGGGCATTATAAAGGGGGAAGGGCGTAGAGATTGGATGTGTTCTGTCACAGACAGCCACGGGAGTGACAACCAGAGCTGAGTGACTATGTTGTGACCACTGTGTTAGAACAAAGACTGAAAGTGTATGAGTAGATGGGATCCCACTGTTGGACACATTAACCCCACAGCATTACACATTTTCCTCTTCCATCCACTCCACTGAAACCCATACACACCATCTCAAAGAGCATCCACACCCACAACTCAATCTGCTTCTGGCTAGTAACCTAGAAGGGAGCCAGCATGCAAATTGGGAGACAATTACCTTCATGCCCACATTGTTTGTATTGAACACATAAAACTTCAAATCAGGTATCTATACATAAAAAGACTCCCTCATCATTCATGCACACAAAAGGATTTTCCAGCTGCTGCTAAAGCACACTAAACCAACATCAATCCCAAAGGTTGAATCCATTTAGATCCCAATCCATATTGAAGTGATATGGACCAAAGTATAGGGATTCCAGTGTTGATAAAAAAGAGTGAGCAAGATATATTTCTTTACCCTTTCAGTGTTTATAATTTGCAGGAAATGCAATGCTCAGTTTTATCCGCAGGAGAGATTCTAGTATATGAAAATATCACACACAGACCCACGAAGGTCCGTAACCCCAAGATGAACCAACTTCTCTGAAATACAAGCAAGATTCCCATGCATGAAATCGGACCACAAAAAGCTCCATACCTGTCGATAAAGGCAAGAGCCTCCTTGAGCATGAGGGAACCTACTCTGTCTTCCCTCATTGGCTGCTGGATGATTTCATGGTTTCTCATAAGAATGCAGTTCCAACGTCGAGTAAACCCATAACTGGAGTACCAGACAATGAAAAAGACAAAGGCAAGAAGAGCAAAGGCGATGATGACCTTCCACGGAACGGAGAACCAGTGGGCGAACTTGGGGATGAGCAGCAGGAGGGGCACCAGACCGAGCACCGCCGTGGAGATCCAGAGTTTGATCCGTAGCCAGCGGTGAAGCTCTGCGGTCTTGGATGTCTGACAGTCGTTGAGGAGGCCAAAGGGCAACCCGTAGAAGTAGTCAAACCCATGGTTGAGAGGGTGGTAACAGTGATCATCCCGAGAGGCGCAGCTCAAACCCAGGTGCCACTTGCCTGTGGGAAAAACAGAATGGCAGCCTATACATCCACCTGTTTCTAGAAAGTGGGCTTTGCTTAGCAAAAGCTAAGTATGACTTGCACTGTCTTGCTGTGGAGGCATCTTCTTGGTACCCCAGTCACGGCCCTGAGGATGCTCAGAAAGTTATCATAACTGTCACCAACACTGCTTTCTCTACACCCTGCATCTTCCCAACTCAAAGAGGGCAGTAGAAACCCCTTTGCTCATTGCTCTCTCTCACTCTAAAATAAATAAATCTTTAAAAATATAAAAATAAATAAAAATTCACTCATTTCTCTGCTGGTAATGATGTTATGAAAACAGTAAACCCCCTGTCCTGTCCCCCTACAGAATATTCCATTTTGGTGATAGCGATGGACAAGCCCATTTGCTTTTGGTTCCCATGATTCTTCCCATACTCTGCTCAATATACCAAAGGTCCCGGAAAATCGTGCATTGAATCCCTACCCCACATGTCTCCTTTCAACAAGAGGGAAGCTGGCATGGGTCCAGCTGACATCCCAGGAAGATTAAATCACACAAAAAAGGGAAGTGCATGAACATGCTTCCGAGTTCAGAGTCCTGCGGGCCATACCTATGAGTCCCGTGCGGTAGCCGCGATGCTGCAGCAACTTGGCAAAGGTCGTCTCATTGGTGGGCAGACCACCCGAGCCTCCAAGCCAGGTGAGCCCTCGGTTCAGGTTGAAGGAAGATGCCATTCCTGAAGTCAGAGAAGGAGGCACCCCGTGAGTCTCACTGTCCCTCTTTCATGACCCTCACGACAAACGCCAGGATTCATCCTGCTCTCCTTGAAATGTCTTCTACTGAGCCTCCACCATTCTGTTCCCTCACTTTTTTGTTTCTACTTAGCTTGTTCTCACATCTCTCAAAGGCACATGCTCTGTGCGGATCAGGGTCACCAGCTCACACACGATACCAGGTCACACTGGAATTTCATATGAACAATGAATGGTGTCTTAGTATAAGCACCAGATGTTGCATGGGGCATACTAAAAATCTAGTCATCAATGATTCAAAATTCAAATGTAACTGTGTATGTGACTCTGGATGATATCTTTGGACCTCAGTCATGAACTTCGATGTCATCTCTCTACTTAGTGAGAAACCCACATCTTCTCCAGACCCTCCTCTGAAGCTGAGGTCCTATCTAGACGTCTCTATACTTAGGAGCCCAAATCACAACATGACCAACACAGAGTCCGTGGTCATTGTACTTCAAACGTGCTTCAACAAAGGACATTATGATTCCCCCAGCCACCCAATGCATGAATTCCTTTGGGATCCTCCTCTCACTCCGCTTCTTCTGTCCAATCCCATGTCAAGTCCTGATAACTCTACGCCAGTGAACAGTTTGAATAATTATCTCCCATGCCATAGCTTTTGAGAAGAGATTCAGCTGGTCTGTGCTTGGATGTCCACCAGCCAAATGCTTTCCACCATCCCACGACCTTCTGAAGAACCCTTCCAACCCATTTCTGTACCATAGTCAAACCTCATTACTGCCCGCCCCTCACCTTCTATTGAAATCTAAATCTGGGGTAGAGCTTACACTATGTTTGCTAATCTGAGACAACTGATTATTGCTGTGGCTGCCTCATTGACCTTTTGCATTCATGCCTGACTGCATTGTCTGTGCATGCCCCTTCCTCTGCTGAGCACACCCTCCCTCCCAACTCCTCACATTTCAAGCAACATCATCCAGGAGGACTTTCCTGGAATGCTGGAGGGTCTCCTGTGAGCTTCCTGTGCTCACTGAACTATTCCTTGCATCTTGACTACTGAAACTTTGTGCCTTGAGGTGCACATGACCTACTGATGTTACAACCAACATGAATAAATCTATATGAGGCACCTGGGTGGCTCAGTAGGTTAAAGCCTCTGCCTTCAGCTCAAATCATGATTCCAGGGTCCTGGGATGGAGCCCCGCATCGGGCTCTCTGCTCAGCAGGGAGCCTGTTTCCTCCTCTGTCTCTCTCTGCCTGTTTCTCTGTCTACCTGTGATCTCTGTCAAATAAATAAATAAAATCTTTTAAAAAAATAATAAACCTACACATGAAAGGCATCACACAAACATGCACAATCAATTAAAAAAAATAAAAATATGTTAAAATAGCATTGGATCCTATCTGCCTCTCGTTTTTCTGTTCTCAACAGAAATAAGTACATTAAAAGGGATGCCTTTTGCCAAATCCTAAAAGACAAAAGCCTATTTATCATTTTCAAGAAAAGTGGTTACATCGTTTAATTAATTATAAATATATGTATAGATGTTAGTGTGTGTATACAAATTTGATGGAGCAGAATTTTGATCTCATCTTCTTGCATGAGGAGAAACCCATGTCTCCTCCAGACCCTTCTCTGAGTTTGAGGTCCTATGTAGGCATTTCTATACTTGGGTAGAAACTTAGGGATTGGGAATATTGATAACTTCTACATCACAAAATGTTGAAAATGTTGCATCTCTATACCTGATATATACTCTCTATATATCTCTATACTTGATGTAGGCATCACTATGCTTGGGTAGAAACTTAGACACTTACGGATTGGGAATATTGGTAACTTCTACATCATAAAAAGTTCAAAATACTACAGCTGAGTATAAAAATCGATATTTGTAATGTTGATGCTACAACGTCACGTTGTGCGTGTGCGTGAGACAGAGAATATGTACGAGGCTCCTTCTTTTCCTTGTTCTTCCCAAGACCTAGGAGAAGAAAGCATGGCATAAAGACAACATCATCCTCACATAGCCCTGCCCCACCTGTTCGGACGGGGTACCGGCCGGTCAGGAAGGCAGCCCGACTCGGGGTGCATACGGAGGCAGCTGCCAGGTGCTGGGTGAGCCTCACGCCCTCGCTTGCCAGGCGGTCAATATTGGGTGTGCTGCGGACAGAGAGAGGATTCAGCACATGGGTCTCTACTGCTCAACAAGAGAAAGAACATTGAAAGCCATACTGCTTCGAGTCCAGTGGACTGTCTTTCCAGTAGACCTGAAATACATGCCTCTTAAACGTCAGTCTGTTGACCTGTTCGCATGTCTGCCTGACGGCCCCAAGGAGATGGAAAGTAGACTTTAAAACAATGTATCTGGGGCGCCTGGGTGGCTCAGTGGGTTAAGCCGCTGCCTTCGGCTCAGGTCATGATCTCAGAGTCCTGGGATCGAGTCCCGCATCGGGCTCTCTGCTCAGCGGAGAGCCTGCTTCCCTCTCTCTCTCTCTCTGCCTGCCTCTCCATCTACTTGTGATTTCTCTCTGTCAAATAAATAAATAAAATCTTTAAAAAAAAAAAAAAAGATATACATATTAAAAAAAAAAAAAACAATGTATCTTCAGGCAAAACAATTGCAGACTAATCGAGGTCCGCAGGTATAATTAAACCTTAGCCAGTCTGAGCTCATAGGCGTTTCAATGCTAACGTTAGTCCGTTTGCTCATAATATATTCCTGAAGTGAACGGATGACTTGGGTTACATAAAATTTTACTGTATTTCTGGTAGTAAAAATGTGTCTTTCTTTTTAATAACCAAATGGGGACATTTTGGGGTTTCGTTTACTGCCCATGTTGTTCGTCGGCTAAGGTATCGTGATCTTAACAACTTGTGAATGACATCTTAGTCTCATAAGCCCCCAACAGTGCGATAGGAGACAGAGTTGTGCACCCGCCCCCAACATTCTCACTATCTGTGTCAGGGAGACCTGTGTAGCCCGATGTCGGGTGCAGGTACACTCAATGTGTGGTTGAGAGTGACAGTACCAGAGTCTCAAGCGATGTCTCCCGCCTTACCCATCACTTGCTCGCGGAAATTAAACAAGGAAACACGTGGGCTCATGCAGACCTTCAATGCCTCCAAGAAGACTGGCTCCTTTCCAAGTCCAAAAATATACTTAAAATTCAGGACTATTCCGTGAGCCACATTCCAAGCAGGAAGGGCAGTATTTAAACTCAGACTAAGAGGCACAGTGTATTTGCACATGAATAACATTTGCCTGGGGCTGGGGACCAAGGGGCATTCAGCAGATGGATCATGGTCACTGAAGGCTTCGGAAATAATTCAGGGAAGACCATGAGAAGCTTTCATGCCATTCGTCTCTGCCATGGGACATTATCCAATACAGACAGAAAGGAAGGAATGACACCCGCTACCGCGTCATTGAAAACACGATGTTCGGTGAAAGAAACCGCACACCAAAGGGCACATCATGTGTATTATGGGCTGAGTGGTGGTCCCCAAAATTCATAAGTAGGAGTCCTATCCCTCGGGACCTCAGAATGGGACCATTTCTGGAGTTTGTGGTCCCATTAGAGGGAGAAGCTAATGGGGAAAAAGAGTTAAAACTGAAGTCAGAGGTGGGTCCTTATAACAGGAGATGAGAACACACAGAGCGATGGCCACATAAGGACACAGGGGAAGATGGGGTCTACACACCAGGGAGAGGGGTTCAGGAGGAATTGGCCTCAGCCCTGCCTAGATATCAGACCCCCAGCCTCAGCCCTGCCTGGGTCTCACACTCCCAGCCTCGGCCCTACCTGGATCTCAGACCCCCAGCCTCATCCCTACCTGGATCTCACACTCCCAGCTCCAGGACCAGGAGGGAATCCATGTGTGTTGCTGAAGCAGCTCAGGATGTAGCATTTCTGGAATGAGCCAATCCCAAGCGACAGAGCACATTGGTGATTGCTAGGAGCTGAGGGCTGAGGGCTGAGGAGCAGAGGCAACTGGTACTAGGTATGGGGTTGTCTTTTGGGGGCACACAGAAGTTCTGGAAGCGGATGGAAGGCACGGCTGTACCACCCTGTGCATGGGCTCTGCCCCCGGAACGGTGACCTTTCCGTGGGTTACAGAGGAGCTGCCATGTTAGGCGAATCTCCCCTCAAAAGCAGGACAGCAGCCACCAGACCTGGGAAAGCAGGATGCAAAGGCTGAGCTCTGCTTTTCCTAGTGCCTGAGAATGGTCAATGCTGGCCAGCCCCGTGCTAGGGTCCAGCTGCTCCCGAAGGCCTGGGGCACACCCCTCCCTCCACAGTGGGGCAGGGACAGCTTCCTTACCTCACTGTGTTATTACCATAGCAGCAAATGTCCCCCACCCCAAGGTCGTCAGCCATCAGCAGCACGATGTTGGGCCTGGAGTTCCTCGTGGTAAAGGCCGCACTCAAGCCCCCCAGCCAGCAGCACAGGCACACCGACAGCCGGCTGGTCCTGGAAGCATTTGGGGATGTGACAAACAGCAACACACACGGTCAATCTGGGCCTGCCTTACGGACAGCTGAGAAGGCGCCGTCGTGCTATTTCTTACCAACGCCCGCCACACAGGACCCCTGGCCTACCTTCCTCGGAAACCAGAAGTTATTTTATTTTACGTGTTTATTCTTTATTTATTTTTAAAGATTTTATTTATTTATTTGAGGCAGAGAAAGAGAGATGGAACACAGCAAGGAAGAGAAGCAGAGGGAGAGGGAGAAGCAGATTCCCTGGGGAGGATGCAGGATTCGATCCCAGGACCCCAAGATCATGACCTGAGCCGAAAGCAGATGCTAAACCGACTGAGCCACCCAGGCGCCCCCAGAATGTTTATTTAAAGTCCTATTCCATGTTAACATGGTATAACATACACATTAATTTTCTATGCCTGGTGATATTTAAATTCTTATAACTTTCCCAACTGTTTCATGATATGAGACTCTTAAATACTGTTTAAACCTGAGTGGGAGGCCTAGTAATTGTATTTATTTGAATAAAAATGTAAATAAAGTAGAAAATCAGGAGCAAATCGTTAGCGAGCCTGGCTTTTTTTTTCTTTTGATGCTCAGTTGTACTTCTTAATCCATTAAAATGTGCATTTAAAATAACATTGAGAATTCTTTTAACATCTGAAAAAGGAAAATTGGCATACTTGCATATGCTCCTAAGTGTTAGGCTGTAGACTCATGCATTTGTAACTATTAAATGCTATCATATGCTCCAAAAAGATTTTGAACAAAATCGTTCCCAGTTGAGGACCATTTTCTCACGCAGAAAAGTGGTTCCAAAACCCCAAATTCCAACTGATCCATTCCCCTCCAAGCCCTGCTCACTCTACGTCAAAAAAATGCATCTTAAAACCATTTGCATGCACCCACCTACAGGCCCCGTCATGGCAAGCCAACTAACTCAAAGTGTGTCTCAGTTGGATTCCTCAAAACTTTCCCAAATGGCCTGGCCCGTCCCATTTTGGCCACTTGAGTGCCCTCCAAAATGCAGCTAACCTGAGCAACCTTATCCTATCAATCTGGTTGCAACGCTCCCCAACCAAGTCCAATGGCTTCCCATTGCGCCATGATTGGCAAGCTGCACCAAGTGATGTTCTACGCTGTTCCGTCATGCTTTCCTCTCACTACCCATCCCCCAGCCTTTGCTCATCCATGGGCATCCTTAAAATCCCTACAACGACCTATGACTTTGGACCTTGGGCAACCTGATGAATTTGCATACATGCCGTCACTCGTAAGGTAAGCGTCGCTTCCTCAGAAAAGCATCCTGTGGGACGTCAGCAACCCACAGCCCCTGGCACACCCCTCATTATCTGTAGCAGGTTTAGGGCTGATGCAGTAGACCAAACATCAGCCAGGGTAAGGAACACAGGACAGAGAACCCTTCTGTCCGGGATACAGAGAAAAAGGATGGTTTACAAGGTCACCTACTCACCAGTTAGAGAATGGCTGCTTCATGACTATGTGTGCTGCTCCCCTAGGGAAGAAAAAGAAAAAAAAAACAAGAACTGTAGAGCCGACCTTTGTCTCATTGCCAGGCGGTGGATCCAAAGGAAACTGTTCATATGGTCACTGTCTCAATCCTTCATAGCTCATTTGCAAACCAGTCATGTTTGCCCAGAGAGAATCTAACAAAGAACACGACCCAGTCATTTCTGGGTAGATGTCATGGCAGATTTCCAACACATGATGTGGATCTGACAACAAAAACCCTTCATGGCAGTCACTGAAATACATAAGTCGCCGACGAGTGGGCAGGCATTCCGTAACTATGTGTACCAGGCATACGGTATGTATGGTACACAGCTACAAGGAACATTTTCCTTCCCAAGGTTGATAAGCAATGTCTACCTTAAAAAAACACAGTGATGAACAATATGGACATATGGCGATGTTGCCCCAACTCTTTGAGTGTAAGAAGGCATGTTAGCAGCTATAATTATGATCCTTTTATAAGAGTCCAAAGAGTGATAGAGTCCTGTCTTCTCCCCACAGAAGATCCCCAAATGGCTCCAAGTTGGTGATACTTGGTAGGCTGAGGAACCTCCCCACAAGGCAAATGGTATGTACTAACCATTAATGACACCACCCTAGAGTTTATAGGGCTTTTTCATCCCCAAGGCATCTCCAATGTTCCTTTTGGATCCTTAAAATACCTCCCCATGCTTGCCTGGAAGGCTTTATGACACTTCTCTTGTTTTATGGTAGAGGGAGCTGGGGTCATACAGCCTAGAACACTTTCACAGAGGCTGGTAAATTGCAGGTGTGGCATTCAGAAGGTCTCTTCCTTATAATCATGTGTGTGTGTGTGTGTCCAATTCCCAGGGCTCCCTTGTCATCTTAGACCTCCAGGAAGACTCTTGGGTGGGATGATTTTCCTGGGCCACTTGGTGAAGCTGACCCTCCCTTTGCCTCTGCCCCACAGAAACCTCCATCAATACTTGTGTACCCAACTGATTTCCATGGTGACCTCCCAAGAAGCCATACTCTAATGTTTCCTCTCTCCAGCCCCATTGCCTCACACATTACATGGCATTCCTGTAAATTTCCAGAAGTTTCCAAAATGCATTTCTAGTTCATGCTCACCAAAGACATCGAGTATTTCCCAAGGGTTGCATGAAAGATGCAAGAATGGTGTTGTTGTTGTTGTTGTTTTTAGTTTACCAACTGTAGCCATATCCATCTCAATTTTCTAAGAATGTATCTCTCCAACCCAAGATTGGTAAACTCACCGTGGATGGTCCTAGTCACGTGCAAAGATCTTTCTAACCAACAAGAAATAAAAGCTATTTATAAAGTAGATGGAAATCAGAGTTACAACAGAGCTCCTACTGTCTCAAAGAATTATACATATCAAATCAAGGAGAATGTGTCTACCCAGGAAGCTCCTCTACACCGTTCTGCACAACCCATTTCTCCCCTTCCTCCCCCACACCCAGATTTTAACAGAGGAGTTTTTTTCAAGGTGGGCAAACCAGTGATGCATATTTGGGCTTCTGGAGATGGACAAATGCTAGAGACTGGTATCATAGATCAATGTGGTTTTCCAAATTGGTTTTATTTCCCAGCTATCTTTGAAGAGATGTTCGAAGTTATGGACCTAATCAAGAAGCACTGCTCAAAATCCTATTCTATAAGGTCATGTTATTAACTGAAAAGGCAGGAAATACATTAGCCAACAAAAGAATTACATCCTCAAATGGATAAAAATGCAAATGCAGATGTGTGTGGTCTATATTCTTTCATAGGGAGAATGAGAGTCAAAAACCAACCCACATGAAGCAAAACCCCAAAACCAGTGCTCTTGGTTGGTGGTATGGACCTTCCAAAATGGTGGGGGGGAAAATGCAACTATGTGAGTGACTGATATGTTAGTTAGCCGATTTTTGGTAATCACTTTGTAATACATACTGACAGCAAATCATCACATTGTATGTCTTAAATTTACCATGTTCTGTGTCAATTCCATCTCAACAAACCTGGGGGAAAAAGCCTTAAAAATTCCTGATTTTCATGTTTTCACCTTTAGAGGTTACCTCCCAATGACCCAGAAATAGCAAAACATATTAGTCATGGACACTTTAGTGAGAGAGAGTTTCTCAGGTAGTTACACGGAAGAAACTGGAGATGGTGCCTTATATGCAAATATAAGGGTATTATATGCAAATAGGGTATTTCCAGATGTGATGAAGTAAAGGATCTGGAGATGACACCATTGAGGATGAGAGTGGCCCTAAATCCAAGTAAGGTGTCCTTGTAAGAGACAGAAGAGGAGAAACAAACATAGAGAAGAAGCCATGTGAGGACAAAGCCAGAGATGGGAAGGGTGTGGCCATAAACCCAGGGACGCCTGGAGCCCCAGAAGCTGGAGGAGGCAGGAAGGACCCTCCCATGGAGGTTCAGGAGAGCGCACAGCCCTGCCCCGCCTGGATCTCAGCAGCCCTTCCCCAACTGGATCTCAGACTCTGGTCTCCAGAACTGGGGGAGGTTACACTTATGTTGCTGTAAGCCCTCAGTCTGTGGTCATTTGTTACAGCAGCCCCAGGAAACAAATACATTTTTAAGAAAGATTCCAAGAAAATTACCTGCACGCTTAGCCAGTGCAAGTTTTGTGAGGGGATGCTGCCACTCAGTATTAAATTTTTGAGAAATCATAAGCAATGGCACACCATGGTGTGCCATTCTTATCACTCCAGAGGCAACAGGCAAAAGGCAGGGGTAAGGTTGTTGATTGCAACCTTGCTTTTCCACAGAATCAGGAGGAAGCCATCTGAAATCAGGCTGAAGAGGAAGGGATAAATATACTCACAGTGCAAAAATCTATGCTATCTCCTTTAAAGTAAGGAAGATGCACTCACTGATCTTTTGGGGTTCTTTGATGGTAAAGCTGTATAATTCTGGGAGGCATTCCTCAACCACAGCTGAAATCAAAACAGTAATTACTTTTATGGGACCTTTCATCCAAGGACACCGCGATGCTACCTGGATGTTATCTCCTCAAGCTTTGGAGGAAGGACAGTAATACTATGATTACTCCCACTCTTCTGTGGATCCAGGGGGTTCTAGGGGTTAGGGTATAGCTTAGGGCCAACTAATAAAGCCAAATGCAGCCTCTCCACTAATTAAAACATTCTCCCTATTAATATTCACTAACAAAAATCTTCTAGCCACAGAGACCAGTCTCGGAAGTGCCCATATGTTCTTCCAAAAAGTTCCTTCTTTCCCTTACACACCTGGAAAATCACATAATTATAGAACCAAAGCCACAGTCGACTTACAGAGTGGACCCATGAGGGTGGCTTGATGCCCTGCGAAGCACCGGCATGTTATCTTTGTGGGGGTAATCCATAGGTAGGTGAGCAACTCAAAGACATGATTGCGACCCAGGAAGAACTGGACAAAATTCAGCCTACCATACTTGAAATGGAGCAAATAGTTCATCATAATTTTCAACTGAGCATCTCCTTCCTTTCTTTGCTGTGTGTTCAGAACCAACATCTGCAGCTGGGCCAGTCAACACAGCTAAAGCAGGGGAGATGCCTAAAGACAGAAATTCCCATTTGTGTCTTTAACAAGAGCAGAGAAGAGGCAGAGTTGGGAAATCGGTCAAATCCAGGTCGGGTTCTCTCAGTTGCGGCACTGTGGGTGTCTGGAGCTGAATGGTTCTCTGGGGTGGGACATCTTGGACACTGTCAGGTGAGGAGCAGCATCTCTGGTCTCCACGCACCATGTGCCAGGAGCACCCCCTCCCCAGATACAACAACCCCAATTATTTCTACACATCGCCAAGTGTCCCCTGGGGCATGAAATCATCCCGTCTCCATGGTGAGCTCCGCCGAGTGGAGTGGAGCTCCACTCAGCTCCGCTGAACCAGTAGGAACTCATTCTTGGATGATTTCAAATGTTGCTTACTCATCATGCAAAATTCTGATTTTCTCATCCAGGTTGTTAATTTAGAATAGAATCTCTGTGATTTTCTTCCCTCCCCCTAATTTAAATATATGAATAAAAATTGAATGTAACAATTTTCTCCTTGCTTTATTTTAACAATTCCTGCTGGAAAGAATTTAATATGTTGACTTGTGGTTCTTCACTTAAGAGACTTCTAAAAGATCCACATATTTCCCCAAACTTCCTCCAAATTGACTGAGATTCAATATTTAATATTTATTAAATATTACTTATTTATTATTATTTTAATATTTATTTATTTATTAGAGACCTCAAGAGAGAGCATGAGCAAAGACGAGGGGTAGAGGCAGAGGGAGAAGGAGACTCCCTGTTGAGCAAGAAGCTGGACATAGGGCTCAATCCCAGACCCTGAGATTGTGTCCTGAGTTGAAGGCAGATGCTTAACTGACTGAGCGACCCAGGCGCCCCTATTCTATGACTCTTGCAACATCATTATTATAAAATATAAAAGACAATACTCAACAGCATGAAAAAAAATTTAAATATCTGTTATTAAAAAATACTCTTTTTTCCTCCTAACAGTTCATATAAACCCACATTTTCTGCTGGATGAGATAAACCCATCTCTCCATTATATGCTTTCCACTAAGGAAAAGTCCACTAGTAAAATATTAAATGGCAACCATTATGAAGTAAATTTAGAGACCAGAAACCTGGTTTCTTTTTTTTTTTTTTAAGATTTTATTTATTTATTTGACAGACAGAGATCACAAGTAGGCAGAGAGGCAGATGTGGGGGGTGGAATCAGGCTCCCCGCTGAGCAGAGAGCCCGATGTGGGGCTCCATCCCAAGACTCTGAGATCAT
Source organism: Mustela erminea (assembly GCF_009829155.1). NCBI lineage: Eukaryota > Metazoa > Chordata > Mammalia > Carnivora > Mustelidae > Mustela > Mustela erminea. The sequence continues at coordinate 1,570,463 of NC_045635.1, read as the reverse complement.
GACCTGAGCTGAAAGCAGAGGCTTTAACCCACTGAGCCACCCAGGCGCCCCCAGAAACCTGGTTTCTAAATCAGCAAAACTGTTATGCCCTGTGTCAGCTTGTGATTTTCAATATTTTGGTATTCACTGAGTCACTGTAATGGTGCACGCTGCATTCTCCCATTCAGGGATTATAACAGATAGCAGAATGAAAGAAACAGAGGAAAGAAGGAAGGAAAGAAGGAAGGAAGGGGAAGAAGAGAGAAAGGGAGAGAGGAAGGAAGGAAGGAAGGAAGGAAGGAAGGAAGATTTTAGAGTAAACTTACTTGTATAGACTTTATGTCATTTTACTACCAAGCAAAGGTCACCCACCTCCATGACCTTTGATTAGCCCACTTACTTGTCTTCCTAGGAATAACATAAATACCCTTAAACACATAAAATCCACATTTTGCAAGTGTCTGCTCACAGGTGAAGGGATAAA